>NC_060282.1:70067059-70293495 GCF_021613505.1 Equus quagga | reverse complement strand
CGCTGCCGGAGCCCCGGAGCCGCGCGCCACCGCCACGGGCCGCGCACGCGAAGGAGGCCCTCCCCTCCGCGGCGGAGCTGCGGGGACAGTGAGTGCGGAAGAGCCCGGGGCACCGCGCCGGCTCGGGCTGGAAGGGGGCTCGGGCCCCGCGGCCAGCCGTCCGGCCCCTGTCGAGAAGGGGAAACTCGCCTAGCAAGGCTGTGGGTCGCTCCGGGGAGTCTCCTGGCGCGCTCCGCGGGGAGCTGGCGGGGCGGGCCGGGCGGAGGACGCGCGCGGGGCCGCGTGGGGCGCGGGAGGAGAGAGGGGGGCGTGCCCCCAGGGAAAGCGGCCCGCCCTCGGGATCGGGGCCGGGCCGCGCTGCCCACCCTGTTCACCTGCCGGCGCGGACGAGCACACGCGTCCCGCTCTCGAGTGCACGTGCCCTCCGAGCGCGCCCGCCACTCCTCCCGGGGATAAGCCGAAGCGGGAGGGCGCCGCCGCTGTAACACCCTCCTTCCCGCGCTTGCACGTGCCGCGTGGGCCAGGACTCGGGGCGCTGACCCGGTTAACTAGATAGCTCTGGCCCCGTTCTCACAGCCGGTGTCACTCTGTACGATTCTGATTTACCCATGCTTAGTCTGTTTACGTATGCTTTTTTCACGAGGGGTTAAAAATACTGGAAAAGACTTGTGTAATGCAGAAAGTCTGTTCTAGTGTACTGGTCATTTTCCCTTACAACCTTTTTGGGGGTCATAGACATGAAAAGTGTGGACTCTCTCTCCAGAGAAATGCAATTTGCAACCATCTTCAGGGTATTGTACTCTCTGGGGCGCGGGAATCCTTGCTCTTCCTCTTTATTGACTTTGTATCTACATTGTTAATGGTAAGTTTAAATCCATCCTTACAATGGCATTTCTTCAAAAGTACTTCTGACATTTACTTTTTTAAGTTCTTACATTTTTGAAATTACATTATGATACATTAGTACTTCTCAAACAGCACCGAAGTATATAGAGTTAGAGGTGAAAGCTCTCTTTACTTTGTAACACTTGCTAACTTAGTGTGTATCCTTCCATTCTTTTCTCGTTAGCTTTTTGATCATCAATGGAGTCATATATAGATTCTTTTGAGAAATTACCTTTTCACTTAAGATATGGAAAATACCTTTCCTATCAGTTTACTTAGGTCTGCATTGAATATTTCATAGATGTATCATGTAGATGTATGATCATATGGTATAGATGTATCAAAATTTATGTAACCATTCCTCCTTAAGCTTGGTTCCAATTTTGCCTTATTACAAACAATGCAACGATGAACGTTCCTACACATGAGAACGGTTCTATAAAGTGGATTCCTTGAATCAGAATTGCTGGGTCAGATGTAGAATCTTGCCTTCCAGAAAGTCTTTACTGATTTACCTTTACATCAACAGGCTGTGGTGAGGAAAAAACCCGTGTTTACTATCAATTAAAACAATAGCTTCCACTTATTGAGTGTTTATTACGCATCCTGTACTGTACTGAACACATTACATGCATTTTAAAATTTAATCCTCACTAACTCTCTGAGAGTCAGTATTATTTTCTTCGTGACTCTGTGGTCATGTAGCTATTGAAGGGCAGAATCAAGATTAGAATCCGGCTTCATTTTACTCCAGTGCTTGTGTTCTTTATGGGCTCTGAATTCCTGGTCAGTAACTGACAGGGAATGGTGTCTCATTGCAGTGTTTGAGGATTGGATGAGGTTGTGTATTTGGGGTTACAGTATGATCAGTAGCTCCTTTCTCTACTAACTCCTGCAGAGGTGCACATGGTCCATTGCTTCCTAGGATCCTGGTTCCTCTGGATCATCTGCCTCTCCAATCACTACCCTGCCTTTTCTTTATCTTCCTCCTTGTGTATATTTTGATGGAATCTGGCTTTCTTCTGTCTCTTAAATCTCCTTTGGAAACTTTACTCCAGTCCTGCCTTAGTGCTTACCAGTAAATAGGTAACTCTGAAAATTTTCGTCTCCCAACCAAACCTGTCCTCAGTTCCCACAGCTTAGATCCAGGTTAAATACCTCCACTTGAATGTCCTGTATGCCTTTTATCTACAGCTGAGCTCCTGTTGCCCTCCGCCCCCAGACTGCCCTTCCTCTTTATTGAACTCGTGCTTCCATAATTCTCTTCCTTGCCCTGGTTCACAGCTTCCGTCATTTCTGACTCCTCTTTGTGTGCTGAGCCTCCCACAGTCCGTCAGCGGTCCCGTCGCGTTCTCCCTGCTGCTCCTGTGAGCGCCCTGGACTAGTAGAGGAGCCTTGTAACTGGGCTCCCGTCTCTACCAGGTTAGTCTTCCTGAAGCACAGCTGTGAGTACGCCACACCTCTGGTCAGGAACATTCAGTGCCTTCGTGAAGAAGAAAGTACAGACCCCCATTGGCCAGATTCAGATTTGCCTGTGATCTTGCCGCAGCCTGTCATGTCCTCATTTCTCACTGTGCTGAAGCCTTCTCTCCGTTCTCCATGGCACTGTCATGTCTGTATCTTTTCCTGGAATGCCTCTACCCACATTTCTGCCTGTTAAATTCTATTTCACTATCATCTTCTAGTTTCTTCCAAGTCTTTTTTGAACTTAAATGTGAAAGTAATATCTCCCTCCTTTGAACTCCTCTAATATGATATACGTGTCTCTCCTTCCCCATCCCCTAAGGCTGTAAGGTCACACTTAGCCTTATATGATAGTTGTATGAGTGGCTGCTGCCTTTCCTTTTGGACAGAAAATTCTTTGAAGGCAGAATCTCTGTTCATGTTTGTATTCGCCATGCACACAGCACATTGACTTGCACATAGTACATGCTTAGGGATTATATTGGAGTAAGTGAGCACATATATTCACACTTGGGAGTAAAAAATTACACGTATTAGTATGTTGCTAGCTATAATGACAAACAGATCTCAACATTTTAGTGATTTAACATGTAAAAGTTTATTTCTTGCTCACATAACAATTCCAAGGCAGGTGTTCCTGGTCAGCAGGCAGCTTTCTTCCAATTGGTGGTAGGACCCAGGCTCTGCCATTCGTTCAAACTTCACTGTTGTCTAACTGCAGCCAGCAGAAGGAGAAGGAAAAGTGCGGAGAAAGCCGACCTGCCTCGGAAAAGCTTCTCGAGGAAAGTGTTACACTTTGCATTCACTCGCTTTCCAAACCCAGGAAAGGAGCCGCTTCCTGGCAACAGCTCTGCTCTCAGGAGGAGCAAGAATCTTAGTAGACATTCAGCCTTCTCTGCCATAGTGAATTTCTACTTATCAAAACCTGTGGGATGGGGCCCAGCCCCTAGCTGAGTGGTTAAGTTTGCATGGTCGCTCTGGAGGTCCTGAGTTCATTGGTTCACATCCTGGGCATGGACCTAGCACCGCTCATCAAGCCACGCTGTGGCGGCATCCCACATTGAAGAACTAGAATGACTTCCAACTAGGATATACAACTATGTACTGGGCCTTGGGGAGTGGGGCGGGGGGGTGGGTGGAGACAAAGACTGGCAACAGATGTTAGCTCAGTGCCAATCTTCCTCACCAAAAAAAAAAAAAAAAAAACCTGTGGGATTTAGCTTGATCATTCCTTGCTCAAAAAAAAAAAACTCTCCTACTTGCCCAATCTGATTAGGTTATCAAAGGTTCTGTTGTACTGCAGAATTTAAACATAATCGTTAATATTTATCATAATGAACTGTAGTTGTTTACTTTGTTCCCCCCAATAGACTGTATGCTTTTGTATCTTAATCATTTTTGTATTTCAACATCCTAGCAGAATGACTGGCATTGTGGATAAATAAATAACTAGCTTTCTCAATGAATTTACAACTCGCCTTTATGTTCACTTGATAGTTATTTTAAATAAAGCTAAAAATAAAGATAATCTTACCATCTGCTGTTTGGGTTATTTTCAGCCTTTTTTCTTTTCTATTATAAACAATATAGGATTTAACATCCTTGAAGATAAATATTTGTATGGGTCAATGATTATTCCTTTAGGATAAACTCTTGGAAGTGGAATTGCTGGGTCAAGAGCATGTAAAATTGTAAGGATGTATATTTGCTAGATTTCTCTCTGGCAATATTATGCCGATTCACACACTGAAACCTCATAGGAGTGCCTATTTCCTATTACCTATTGGTGAAAGTCATAGTTCATATTATTTTGCTTATTTGAGTACTAGTGAAGATGACCTTTTATTGACCATTTGTATTTTTTCTGTAATGAGTTGTCTGTTCGTTAAATACACCGTAGGGTTTGCTTTCTTTTTGATTTTCAAGTATCTTTGTATATAAAAGAAATGAAATTCTTCAGTTCTTTGTGTCATCGTTTGAAAAGTTATTCTTCTGGACCGTGTGACAGAGGGAGCTGACATGGAAGGGACTCCATTCTGCATCCATATATTTCAAATGCTGGGTAAAATATATTGATTTATGGCTATGTGGCTGAGCTAGGAACCAGGAGAAGGAAATCCCCAGGGGCCAGCAATGAAGGAATGTTCACATAGGAACCCACTGTTGAGCATCTGCCGAAAGCTGGAAGTCACAAAGGAGTACTGTTCCGGTTACTATGACTGCATAACAAATTCCTCCAAAACTTAGTGGTGCAAAACAACCATTTATTGTGCTCCTGGATTCTGCGGGTCAGGAATTCGGACGGTGCAGAGTGGGACGGCTTGGCTCTGCTTCACATATCTGGGGCCTCAGCTGGCAGATTTGAAGCCTGGGGGCTGGAATCACCTGCAGGCTCCTTCACTCCTGTGTCTGGCCGTTGATGCTGGCTGTGGACTGAGACCTCAGCTGTGGATGTCAGCTGGAATCTTTATATGGTGGCCTCTTCCTGTCAGCTGGATTTTTCACAAAGTGGTGCCTGGGTTTCAGAGATGAGTGCCCTGAGAGAGCGAGCCAGTAGAAATCATATCACTGTTTATGACCTCCCCTGGGAAATCACACCATCACTTCTACTGCATTTTGTTGACTGAGGAAGTTACTTTCAGAGAGGGGAACACAGACCTCACCTCTTGATGAAAGTGTCAACATCACATTGAAGGAAGAACGTGTGGGAATGGATATGTATTAGTGCATCCCTTGAAAAATACGATATGCCAGAAGTGCCTTCACGTAGAGATAATAACTAGAAAAATACTCCCCCATGGCCTGTGGAGGCTGCAAGGAAGCTTGCCATCCACTTGAACTATGGTAGGAAGTGTCAGCTGCTGGATGTTAGAGCTTCATACCCTGTGCCAGCTCAAGTCTGGGGTCTGAATTCATGTTACTACATGGTTCAGGGTCTACAGTCCAAGAAATGGGCATGTTAACTGGTCTGATGCATCTGAAACCCAAGCCCGGGCAGAGACCAATGGAAAGCACATACAGAGACGTATAGCAAAATTTGCATGGCTCAGGGAACACTGGACTCCTGTAGATAGCAATCTCTCTAAAGATGAGCACAGTCAGTGACTATAAATTGTATAAGGAAATGGACCACAAGGAAGGAGACTTGGCAGATGCAGCACGTGGGAGATTTGTACCACAAAACTGAAAATAATAGATCATGGAAAAAAATGTAATTTTATAATATTGAAGGAGATGAAGGCATGGAAAACATAAGGCAAGAACAGGACGATATGAAAAAGAACAGGAGAGGTCCAGGGTTGCATACTTAGCCTGAAAGGAGAAGAGAAAGAGAAGAAGAGGGATTGAGTCAAGCAATACCTCCAGTACCCCAGGAATTCGTTAATTTTTGGCCTAAAGTAATAGTATTGATGATTATGATAATAACAGTAGCTATCATTTGTTTCTGTGTATAACCATACCTTACTGTAGTCTGAAGATTCTTGTTTGAGAATTAAAGCAGTGTACTAGGCATTTAGCTAGGTGCTTTCCTTCTTTTTTAAAGATTGGCACCTGAGCTAACAACTGTTGCCAATCTTCTTCCTTTTTTGTTGTTGTTTTTTTGTTTTTTCTCCCTAAATCCCCCCCAGTATATAGTTGTATATTTTAGTTGTGGGTCCTTCTAGTTGTGGCGTGTGGGACGCCACCTCAACATGGCCTGATGAGTGGTGCCATGTCTGCGCCCAGGATTCGAACTGGTGAAACCCTGGGCCGCCGAAGCAGAATGGGAGAACTTAACCACTCAGCCACAGGGCCGACCCTGGGTGCTTTTCTTAAGTTACCTTTAAACTTCACAATAGCTCTGTCAGTCAGAGATTTTTAGTTCCCCAGGTAGGGAGACTGAGGCACAGAAAGCTTAACAAGAAAATAAATGTTTTTCTCCATCCAGGAATGGGGAAGTATCAAGGGCTTGGGGATGTGTAGGTGGATGGGGATGTCTTGTAGAAGCCATTGCTTCGGTTATTTCTTCGTTTCTTCATTCCTTAATTCACAGGCTGGGAGGTTCTTAACTCAGGGAATGCTTAAATGTAGCTCTTCTGGTGAGTTACATATTTAAACACAAATTGGCAAATTAACTGCTTACGAATTTTGGGAAATGGGCAATACTTCCATACAGATAGGAACTTTGCATAATAGTTTTAAAAATTGCTTTCTCTAATATTTTGCATGCTTCTTGTTTTTAATTTTGGTAGAGCTTAATACTTCTATAATTGCTTTCCCTTGTCCATCTCTCCTCCCCACTAAAGAAAGAGAATTTGATAAAATTAATAACTATGTTTTTGCTCCCTGTTGTATATACATTAGAGGCAAGCCATTTAACTCTCCCAAATCTCACTGTTTAATTCAAAACTTAGGGAATAATGTCTCTTATAGGTCCCTTAATCCATGATTTCTGTTTCACCAGTCCTTTAATTCTCAAGTAAGAATCTCAATTCAGACAGCAGTAAGATATTTTTTTAATAGATTTCTAGACCTGACTTTGAAAAAGTCATGATTACTAAATTTTCAATGACTTACTCTCATTCCCTTCCTCATTTTTAAAAATTAATTTCCTTTTCTACTTCACCTTTTTTTTTTTTTTTTCCTGGGGAAGATTCACCCTGAGCTAACATCCGTTGCCAATTTTCCTCTTTTTTTCCCTCCCCGAAGCCCCGGTACATAGTTGTATATTCTAGTTGTAAGTCCTTCTAGTTCTATGTGAGCCACTGCCACAGCATGGCTACTGACAGATGAGTGGTGTGGTTCCAGGACAACGAACTGAACCCGGGCTCCTGAAACAGTGAAAGTGCCAAACTTTCAGCACTAGGCCATCAGGACTGGCTCTCCCTTCCTCATTTTTAGATTTTAGTTTGGAGATGGGGAACTATGGACAATTCTACTTCCAGAAATCTTCCTTCCATAAGAATGAATTTTTACTTCAATGACTAAGGTTGTTTATAAAAACAAAAAATTTTTAAACAGTTGTTTTTCTTTTTTTTTTTAAGACTAGCACCTGCACTAACATCTGTTGCCAATCTTTTTTTTTTTCTTCTTCTTCTTCTCCCCAAAGCCCCCCAGTACATAGTTGTACATTCTGGTTGTGGTCCTTCTGGTTGTGCTATGTGGGATGCTGCCTCAGCATGGCTTGATGAATGGTGCCATGTCCTCACCCAGGACCCGAACCGGCAAACCCCTGGGCCGCTGAAGCGGAGTGCAGGAACCCAACCACTCGGCCACGCGACCGGCCCCTAAACAGTTGTTTTTTCATTTCACTGAACAATTGCATTCCCCATCACCTCCATCCTTTATCAGAAATTAAAGATTTTTTGATACTATAGGTTCTTAATGAAGGTTCTTATATTAACCCAAACGACTTTCCGTTGACATCCTCGTGTTGGCTTCAGTGTTTACCATCTCTTAACAGGTGCCTCTTACCTTCTTAATTCTTCCAACAATATACATAGATCTAACCAGAGCTCTGTTTTGAAGCCTCTTTTTATTACATTTAAAAATTTTTGTTTTAAGAAGTCTGCTTTTAAAGCAATATGCTTAAAGTGCTGAGTAGTGCTAATCTTATAAAAGAACAATATGGTAAAATCTAAAACTTTTTGCTGCTTCCTCGGTTCGGGGTGCTGTATGAAGTGACTACATCAAGTGATCCCCTTAATGAGCCGGGTTGTTGCTGTGCCTCATTGAAGGAGGCAGACAAAGTACTGAGCATACAGTCTAGAGGAACACTTAGATGATTATTTAACTCTACTTACATATGTTAAGTGCTCTGAAAGGTTGGATGGATGGAGAATTTATCCTCTGTCATCAGAGGGTGCCTGGAAGAGCGTGGGGCCCACATTCTTGGAAGGGCACATTGTGCCTCTGCCACTCCTTGCTGTCAGTGCAGATCACACTATACTGATTGTTGAAATGTCTCTCTTGTATTGGGCTCGGGGAAATTCTCTCTTGTCGCAGACTATTGTTACTGTGTGGTTTACCATAGTGGTAGTTGACCTATAGTTAACTGAGGAGTTTTCATCTTGCCTTAATTTAGGAGAGCAACAACTTATCGTCAGTGTTTTAGGGAGAATTGTGGCATAATAACCAAAACTCTGTCATACCCATGATCCCTTATGCTCAAATTCTGATGGACCGATATTATATATATCGTGTATTGTGTTATCAGACATGGAGGGAGGGAATGAAATGTTCCAATTGTAAATAGATATTCTGCCTTAGCCACCATGGCAGGGACTGCTGAAGTTTCCTCACAGTGCCCGCTCCTCTTCTTTCCTAGTAAAGGGACTGGATTTTCAGCTGGGTACATGATACCCACCATAGACTACATTTCTCTCTTTTTTGTCGTGGCCACCTGGCTAAGTTGTGACCAATGGGTTGTAAGCAGAGTTATGTGCATGACTTCTGGGAAGTGACTTTCAAGCGAGAGAGGATGCCTCTCTCTATCCCCTTCCTTCTTCTTGTAAGCTGGAGCTCAGTTCTGTATTTGTTTTAATTGTGGAAAATACCCAGCATAACCAAAAGTAGAAAGAGTCCTATAATAAAATCCAATGTTCCAGTCCCTCAGCTGCAACAATTAACAATTCACGGCTGATCCTGTTTCGTCTGTCCTCTCACCACCACCCTCCCCCTCTTGCTCCCAATGTATTGAAGCAAATCCAGACATTATATCATGTTATCCATAAATATTTCAGTATATATCTCTAGAGATAATTCTTTTGAAAACTCAAACCACTATTTTAAAAACAAAACCCACTATTACATCTTAAATTCATGTTAAATCTTAAATATTAACCCACCTTAATATCCAGTCAGTGCTCAAATTTCCCTGATTGCCTCATAAAGTATCTTGTTTTTACAATTTATCTAATGAAGTCCATACGTTACAACTGTTCGTTATGTCTCTTAAATCTCTTTTAATCTATGGATTATCCCTCCCACTTCTCAATTTATTTTTAACAATTTATTGGTTGAAAGAACCAGATTCTTTGTCCCAGGTCAAAACTCCACAATCTGCTTTTGCTGGTTTTATCCCTGTGATATCATTTAATCTGTTCCTTTGTCCCCTGTATTTCTTTTAATTCGGTAGTTAGATCTAACGGCTTGATCAGAGTCAGGTTTGTTGGTTTGTTTGACAAGAATACTTATTAGGTATCACTCCATCAGGTGTACATGTGTCGAGTCTCCTTTTACGATCTGAGGCACCATCGATGATCATTGCTGTATCCATCAGGGTTCTCCAGAGAAACAGAACCAGTGTGTGAGTGTATGTGTATGTGTGTGTGTGTAAAGAAATTTACTTCAAGGAGTTAGCTTATGTGATTGTGGGGGCTGTCTGGCAGGCTGGAACGTCTCAGGCAGGAGCTGATGCTGCAGTCTTGAGGTTGAATTTCCTTCCTCAGGGAAAACTCAGTTTTGTTTTCAGGCCTTTCAACTGGTTAGACAAGGTCCACCTAGATTTTTGAGAGTAATCTCCTTTACTTATAGTCAACTGACTGTAGATGTCCACCATAACTACAAAATACCTTCACAGCAACACTCAGATTAGTCTTTGATTAAATAACTGGCTACCAGAGCCTTACCAAGTTGACACATAAAATTGACCATCACATGGACCTTGAGGGAATTATGTTAAGTGAAATAAGCCAGTTAGAGAAGGATAATCTCTGTATGACTCCACTCATATGAGGGATTTAAAAATGTGGACAAAGAGAACAGATTAGTGGCTACCAGGGGAAAGGTGGGGTGGGTGGTGGGCACAAAGGGTGAAGTGGTGCACCTACAACACGAATGACAAACATTAATGTACAACTGAAATCACACAAGATTGTAACCCATCATTAACTCAATAAAAAAAAATTGACCATCACAATTGCCAAGATCCATTAGTTAAGGTTTGCAAAATTGTGATATTTTAATACTACCATTCTTTCATTTATTAGCTGGGATAGTCTATGAAGAGAAACTTCCCTATCTTCATTCATTTAGGTAAATGCTTGATTCTTTCCTTATGTATACTGGGTTTCAAATCTAGTTGATTCTTTAATACCCTCCAAAGATGATCATGAGGTGGGTTTTTTTTTTGTTTTTAGAGTATCATTGTGCATTTATGTATTATACATATTTAATGTATTTCAATTGATTGCAGTTAATATTCTCATTAATGTTTATACTGTCATCTTTGGTTACTTGGAGCCTCTTCAAGTTGGTGACTACCATGATTGTGGTCATCTTTTAAAGATTCCTAGACTTCTGGGATGACAAGATGTTCTAAGCTCATCTTGTGTATTTCCTGCCGCAGACCTGGAATCAACTATTTCTTCAAGGGGTCCTAGTTGTTTCTGGTTTTTGTTTTTAAGTCAGGAATAGGACCACAATCTAGTTATTAGGTTCAGTGGATAGAGCTAGGAAATTTTTTTTTTTAGATAAAAGTCTTATAGTTCTCATTCATATTTAGGACTTTGGGGTTTTTAATTAATCTTATTGATGTGAATTCTGTATCTTTTCCTTTCATACTGAAAATCCTTGTTGCCATCAGCACCAATGTAAATGTTCATTTACTCGGTCATCTTGAACTCTGAAGTGGACACTGTATGTTCAGGGTGGTGGAGCAACAAAGTAGAAGCAGCCTGGGTGCTGATTCCTTGGCACCAGCCCTGGGGTGTGTGTCCAGGCTTTTATTCGAGGGAAAATCTTACTGTTTAACCTACTTATTTTGGGTTTTCTGTCATTTGAAACCAAAATAATACTAGGAGCTACCATGGATTTCCAATTTTTAAAGGATTAGTATATGGTAAATGCACTTGATACTAAAATCTTACTGAACTTAATGTTGTCTTTGATACAGAAGAGTTTTCAGGATCTTTCCCTCAAATATTACTCTGAATATAAGTAGTTATTATTATAATATGGAATTGTGAAGGCTTCAATTTTAGCTATATTATCCTTTTTTGTATATTAGAGATTGGTTTGGAATTTTCATGTCAGCTTGTTTAAGTGGTATTGTTTTCTTTTCATTGTCTCCAACACGTATTTTATGTTGGCTATGTACGATATATTGTTATGTGTTGAATTGTGTCCCGCTCAGATTCGTACGTTGAAGTGCTAACCCCAGCCTTGGAATGTGACCTTCTTTGGGGATAGAATCTTTACAGAGGTCATCAAGTTAGATGAAGTCATTACTGTGGGCCCTAATCTGATATGTCCAGTGTTCTGATAAGTAGGGGAATTTTGGACACAGAAATATGCACAGAGGGAAGACAATGTGAAGATATAGGGAGAAGTCAGTCATCTGCAAGCCAGGGAGAAAGGCCTGGAACAGACCCTTCACTCACAGCCCTGAGAAGGAACCCACCCTGCTGACACCTTGATCGTGAACTGCCAGCCTCCAGACCCGTGAGACAATAAATTTCTGTTGTTCAGCCCGCCCAAGGTGTGGCACTTTGTTATGGTAGCGTTAGCAAACTCATATATAGTTACTGTGTTTTTTGTGCTGTTTCCTTATTCTGTCTGCTGTTGTTTAATAGAAACTTTTTTATCTTTGATTTTCAAAAGCAGATGTTCTTGATTCTCATTCTCCCATCTCCCCCAGGAAAATGCTTAATCCATTGTTTTCCTCTTTTGTGTTTTCAGTCTCTCCCTTTTAATTGTCTTCATCCTCAAAAGACTATTCTCATGCTCAAGAGCCTCTCACGTTTAAATACAGCTCTTTTGACATTACGCTGCTCTCTAAGGAAATTATTCACCACTTCCTTTTTCTTTAAACTTTGGTTTTTATTGGAACCGCTCTCTTGGTTCTTCTATCTCTCACCGTTCCTTTTCAGTCTTCTTTGTGGTCAACCTGTTCTCTGCCTGTTCCTCAAATATTGGTGCCTTTGGGCTTGTTATTCTTCCCGGTTTTTCACTTATGCACCCCACCCACCCTGGACAGCCTTCTCCATGCTCCTGACTGCCAAGTCTTTATCTCTTGGCTAAACCCACGGCCACCTCTGGACATCCCCCCGTGAATGTCACACAGGCACTTTGAACTCATTTTATCCACAGCTGAATTTCTCTCCTCACTCAAACTGGTTCTGCATCCCCTCTTTCTTACACTGCCAATCGCACCAGCCAGCTGCAGTTCCCAGGCCTCTAGGTGCTACCTCATTAACCTCTCCCCAGCTTGTCTCTCATCTGCTTTTGCCTTGGTTTGGGCCCTCGTTACCATTCACTCAAACAACTACAAGAGTTTCCTCAGTGGCCTCCATGTTCCCACCTGTCTTTCAGTATTGCTAAAGTTAAAGCAGTATTTTAAAATCTTACATCTAATCCTTCCACAGCTCCAGTTATTTACAGCTGGGGTGCGTGAGCCTCAATATATGATGCATTGGGAAAGAAAATAGAATTCCTATCACATATATATTTTAAATTTAAGAAATTGCACCTAGCATAACACCTAGTAAGTACTCAATAGATGCATGCTGAATGCATTAGAGCAGGGGCTGGCAAACTTTATAAAATACAGTAAACATTTTAGGCTTTGGGATCCATAGCATCTCTGTTGCAGCTACTTGGCTCTGCTCTCGTAGGCCAAAGGAAGCTGTGGGAAATATGTAAACAAATGGGCATTTGTTTCTGTGTTCCACTGCAAATTTATTCACTAAACAGGTGTCGGGCTGCATGTGACCCGAGGACTGTAGTTTGCTGACCCCTGAATTAGAGTATGGGGGACGGAGAACTGTCTAGTGACAAGGTAGGTTGGGGAGTGTTCCTGGAGGTTCTGTATGCAGAACTAAAGAGTTGCAAAATAGAGTTTTGAGTTTTATCCGGAGACCAATGTCAGAGACAGATATTAAATAATCACATATAAGACATGATTATAAACCATGATAAATGCTATGAAGAAATCACAGGATGCTGTTATCATATAACAGAAAGCCCTGACTCGTTCTTGGGGATTAGGAAAGGATTCCCTGCAGAAATGTCATTTGAGTTGACATCTGAAGGATGAGAGGAGTTAATTAGGCAAAGGATAAAAGAAGGTGTTCCATGTGTCCAAGGACCCTGAGATAGAAAAGAGCTTGCCGTGCCTCCAACTCCCGGCTGAAATTAAGGCTGAGGTGGCCGGCGTGAAGCAACGGGGAGACGAGAGTGAGAGGTGGAGAGGGGGCAGAAACCAAAGCGGTCCGTGTCTTGTTTCCATGTTGAGGATTTGGGTCTTTAACCCAAGAGCAATGGAAAGTACTTGAGGGGTTTGAGCAGCTGAGGGATGTGATGAGATCGGCTTTGTTGAAAGATGACTAGGACTACAGTGTGAAGAATGGATTCATTAGAAGGGGTGAGGTAGATAGCAGGGAGCACTCCGGCAACTTCCCCTGCACTGGGTCAGGGGTGCTGGAGACATTTCCTATGTGAGTATGTTTTGTCGTGTGTGAACATCTTACAATTAGATATTATCAGTATTCACTAGAACCATATATAATATATATGTTCCATAAATTCACCTCTGTAAACTGCCTGAGGTGACGGCTGAGAATGACATCAGATTAAAATGTTACGCGTAAATTTTTTAGCATAGTGGACGGTGTCTAAATTATCACCTAAGTAAGAACATCTGAGGTCCCGGAGTGCATATCTGGGAATCTTTCTTCTCTCCAGGTGACTGGAGATATGAGAAGAGGTAAGAAGCACTAAAAAAAATGTTCAGGGAGCTTTGTTAGGATTTTGAAATTCAAGCTGTAGCCTGGGGACTTTGAGAGGCTATAAGGAGAGTGGTTAAAACCTAATGCTGCAGTCCAGGCAGGAGACAGCGATGGCTTGGACTCGGGCAGAGATGCAGAGAAGTGGACAGATTGAGAGATGCTCAGGCAGTAAGACCAACAGGTCTGGTTGAACGACTAGATTTAGGAGGAAAGAGAGGTAGTCATTGTTGGTCACCAGGTTTCTACCTTGTGCAACTGGAGGATGGCGATATCAGGTACTGTGTTAGGGAATACTGAAGGAGACAGATGGGGAAACATGAGATATGCAGGTAAAGATGTCTACTATTCAGTTAATTGTATATGCCTGTTGCTCAGAAGAGAGGCCTGAAGATACGGCTTAGGATTCTTTGAAGACGGTCATGGAAGAGTTCTTTACTCTAGCCAGCCTTAAATGCTTGCCTCCCTTCACAGAGCAGTCTGTCTGATGCCTCCATGTCATTGCCCAGAAAGCACTCTGCAGAGTGGCCTGAGCCACCCCCCTGACCTGGACATAGCTTAAGACTCATCTCCTTGAAGCCTTTCCTGAGAATTAACCACTCCCTTTGTGCTTCCACAGTGTATGCACCTTTTTACATGAGATTTACCTTCAACTCAACTCCAATAAGTTTCTTTCCTGCTCAAAACCTTCTGATGGATTTTCAGTGCACCTAGCCCCGAATCCAGACTCTTTATCGTGGTTTATAAAGCCATAAAATAGCTGATACCTGCTATCTTTTTTTTCTTTCTGCTTTTTCTCCCCAAATCCTCCCAGTACATAGTTGTATATTTTAGATGTGGGTCCTTCTAGTTGTCGCATGTGGGATACCACCTCAGCATGGCCTGATGAGGGGTGCCACATCCATGCCCAGGATCCGAACCGGTGAAACCCGGGGCCGCCGAAGCGGAAAGTGCGAACTTAACCACTCTGGGGCCGGCCCCTGACACCTGCTATCTTTCTAATCTTATCTTGCACCCCCTCCCTGTTGCAAGCCACATATGTAATTTTAAATTTTCTAGAAGCCACATTAAAAAGGTAAAAATAGACAGGTGAAATTAATTTAAATAATGTTTGTTTAATTCAACATATCTGAAATGTTATCATTTCAACATCAAATCAATATAAAAGTTATTAATGGGACATTTCACAATCTTTTTTACCACACGAAGTCTTTGAAATTGAGTGTGTATTTTGTGCTCAGAGCACATCTCGATTCTGTCTAGCCACCTTTCATGTGCTCAGTGGCCACATGTGGCCAGTGGCTGCTCTGCTGGACAGCACGGGTACTGACACATGCATCTTTTTCTGCCTTAGAACATGCCGACCACTTTCTGGCTTTGGGGCCTTTGTACTCACGATTCCCTTTGCGAAGAAAGCTCTCCCTCCTCACATCGTCCCTACATATCTCTGGCTAATCTGGCCCGTTCAGATCTCAGCTCAAGATCACCTCCTCTGTGAGGCCTTCTTCAGCCACCCAAGCTGAAATCCTTTCTGCCCCTTGGCGTGTTGCCCTGATGAATTACAGTCAGTCCTCATTATTCATAGATTCTATATCTGCTAATTCACCTACTCATTAAGATCTGTTTGTGAGTCTGACAACTAGAAGGACCCACAACTAAAATATACAACTATGTACTGGCGGGGTTTAGGGAGAAAAAGGAAAAATAAAATCTTTAAAAAAAAAAAAGAATTAAAAAGTTATCAAACTTTAAGATATTAAAAAAGAAAAGATTTATTTGTGAGTCTGAAATCAGTACTTGTGGTGCATTCGTGGTCCCTTGCAGACATGTGCAGAGCGGTGAAAAGTTTCAGTCTCCTGACACATAGTTCCCAGCTGAGGGCAAACTAGGTGATATTCTGCATTCTTGTTTTGGCCCTCATACTGTAAGCAAGTGTTCTTTTCCCTGTCTATTTAGTGTCACACTTTCACATGTTTGTGCCTTTTTTTTTTTTTTTTTTGCTGAGGATGATTGGCCCTTAACTAACATATGTTGCCAATCTTCCTCTTTTTGTTTTTCATTTGCTTGAGGAAGATTAGCTCTGAGCTAACATCTGTGCCACTCTCCTCTATTTTCTATGTGGGTTGCCACCACAGCATGGCTAACGAGTGGTGTAGGTCCTCACCCAAGATCCAAACCCACAAACCCAGGTCACTGAAGCAGAGTGTGCTGAACTTAACTGCTACACCACGGGGCTGGCCCCTCTTCTTTGTGCTTTTTGTTGGTGATTTTGCTGTTTAAAATAGCCCACAAGTGTAGGGCTGAAGTACTGTCCTGTTCCTATGTGCAAGAAGACTGTGCTGAGTGTTATGGAGAAAATGTGTGTGTTAGACGAACTTCCTTCAGGCATTAGTTATCCTGCTGCTGGCTGAGCTCAATGCTAGTGAGTCAACTACATAAATAAGGTGTTTTTAAACAGAAACACACCTAAAACAGTTGATGGAAATGTGACTAGAGGCTCGAAGGAATCTAATCTCTTGTTTCCCCTAGAAGCAATAGTTTAACATTTGATAACTCAGTTATTTTAGAACATGACTTTCAGAAGTAATGAGACTTGACTTGACTTTCATTGTCTTTTATCTGAAATAAACCTTCTTCATTTATTTGCTTAGTCAATGACTGACTCCCCCAGCTAAGCTTCAGAACCAGGACCCCATCTGGTTTGGTTCACTGTTCCATCCTCAGTGCCTGACATATGTTTGGCATTCAGTACATTTCTGTTAAATGAATAAATGGATGGATAAATAATTAATAGTGGACAAACATTTGCCAGCGCTGGTGGTCTAGTGGTTAGGATTTGGCGCTCTCACCACTGTGGCCCAAGTTTGTTTCCTGTCAGGGAACCACACCACCGTCTGTCCGTTGTCATACTGTGGGAGCTGTGTATTGCTGTGATGCCAAAAGCTATGCCACCAGTATTTCAAACACCAGCAGGGTCACCCATGGTGGACAGGTTTCAGTGGAGCTTCCAGACTAGACAGACTAGGAAGAAAGACCTGGCCACCCACTTCCAAAAAAATTGGCCATGGAAACCCCGTGCATAGCAGCAGAGCATTGTCTGATACAGCGCCAGCAGGGGAGAGGATGGCGAAAAGACCAGGCAGGTTAGTTCTGCTGTCCACAGGGCGCCAGGAGTTGGAATCCAGTCATCAGCATTGACACAACAATGAACAAACATTTAATTAACATTTCCTTCTAGTTCTACGCTAGGTGATAAAAGATAATCTTAATTTGAAAATATTTGCAATATTTTTAATACCCTGTTTACACTCATATTTGGGGATGCCTTGAAAATATAGTCATTATTTTCAGCCATTAGTTTTAAACACTTAGTTTATCTCAGTCCCGAGTCTCTTTCCCATTAATTTGAGAAAGCCTTTGTTTTGAGTGAGCTCTTTATGACCTGCCCTAGAACCTATGTACTTTGTTCTTTTTATCATCTCTTTCTACATGTGGTTTTTTTTAACAGTCCTTTTTCCAGTCCTATAAAGTATCCTTAATTTTTCTCTTTCCACTAGAATTAGGTAGTGACCGTGTTTTCAGGAAACATCAGATCAAAAACATTTGGTTTTTTATTATTTCAGCACATTCCTTAAGTCGTACATTCTTGCAGCTGTGGGCTTTTTTCCCCCCTCTAAGTTTTTATTATGGAAAATTTCAAACATACACAAAAGTGTAGCAGTAATAGGATAATGAACCCTCCTGTACTCATTGTGTGAACTTTTCCCCCAAAATTCCATTTTAAGGAAGTTTTCCCTTGCCCTGGTTTGATAAAATGCTCCGAGGGGCATTATTGTTAGTCCAGGGTTGCTGCTTCTGTCCTGGAAGACAGGCTTCGAAGGAGGGCAGGGTCTGCCTTGCAGCTGAGAGGAAGGTGTCTGGTCATCTTCACCTTCACAAATAGAAGAGAAATGGAGTCTGGGTTGTGATTCTAAGAGTCTTTGAAGACTTTGGAAATTGCAGTTTAATCCATATTTTAGTTTAGATTTGTTGTCAGTTCATTATTGCTGTTACCCTTCTGGTTGTCTTGTTTTCTCAACTCTTCAGCAATAAACCCTGTGAAATGAAGAGTTCGAAAGCATCACAGCAGGAATGTGCCGCTCTTCTCTCTGTTGCTTGGAAGGAGGGTCAACCCCCAGAGCAGAGAGGGTGGCGGTACCATCAGGAATACTGGGAAGCAGCCGGGCCTCTGAGCCCTCTGCAGGGGAGGAAGGGGGCTCAGGGCCGAGGACTTGCGGGTCCTTCTGGAGACCCCCCGGTGGACGCTGGGCATGGTGCTGAGGTGGCGACTCTGCCCTTGTCTCTGCTGTCCCTGCTCACCTCCGAATGCTCTTCACCTGCACTTCGTTAGCTTCCTCCCAAATGGCTTCCTTGGCTCCCAAGACCAGGTGGGGCCTCCCTCCTGTGGGGCTCCTCACACCTTGTACGCATGGCTTTCCCTTTACAGCGCTTACTGCACTGTCTGATCCGTTTCCTTGTCCGGGTTTCCTTTACTGGACTCTAAGCTCCTCAAGGGCAGGGCCTGTTGGTTTATCATGTTTCCCCAGTGTCTCATGCAGTTCTTGGCGTAGAATCAACCCTCAGTAAATATTAGTTTGTATGAATGAATGAGAACAACTGAATCTGGATACCTCTAATCCTTTTGTTGTGAAGATTGGAGGAAATGAATATAAAACGTCCAGCAAGGAGCATGGACTAATAAGCATTCAATTCATAGTAACTGTAGCGGTGGTCGTCATGCTCCTGAGAGTAGGGGCAGAATCTCGCTCATGGCTGTACTCTCTTCAGAGTTCAGTAATGACGCTTACTACATGTGATTGAATTGAATATAGAGTGAATAAGCCAGATACATGATGAGTTATTCTTCTGTGTCCATGTTTTGAAGAAAACTAATGGCTCTCTTGAGGATGTGTTTATTTTCCATGGGGTATAGAAATTATCTTTTTTCCAGGCACAAATGCATTTCCTAATAGTAATAATTTAAAAATTTTTATTTTATTGTGATAAGAACACTTGACATGAGATTTACCCTCTTAACAGATTTTTTAAGTGCACAATACAGTTATACACTTGTTATCATAGATCCCTCGTTGCCTGTAGGCACAATGTTGTACAGCAGATCTCTAGAGCTTATTCATCTTGCATAGCTGAAACTTTATACCCCTGATAAGCAACTCCCCATTTCCTCCTCCCCACAGCCCCTAGCAACCACCATCCTATGCTTCTATGAGTTTGACTATTTTAGATTCATCATATACGTGGAATCATGCAGTATTTGTCCTTCTGTGACTGGCTTATTTCACTTAGCAGAATGTCCTCAAGATTCATCCATGTTGTTGCATATTTCAGGTTGTCCCTCGTTTTTTATGGCTGAATGATATCTCATTGTATATCTATACCACATTTTCTTTATCCATTCATCTGTTGGTGGACATTTAGGTTGTTTCCACATCTTGGCCATTGTGAATAGTGTTGCAATGAACATAGGAGGGCTAGTAACTCTTCAAGATCCTGACTTCAGTTCTTTTAGATAAATACTCAGAGATGGGATTGCTGGATCATATGGTAGTTCTATTTTTAATTTTTTAAGGAACCTCCTTGTTTTCCATAGTGGCTGCACCATTTTGCATTTCCACAAGTGGTGTACAAAGGTTCCAACTTCTCTATGTCCTAAGCTACACTTGTCTTTTAAAAAAAAATTATGGGGCCGGCTCAGTGGTGTAGTCGTTAAGTTTGTGTGCTCTGCTTCAGCGGCCCGAGGTTCACAGGTTCAGATCCTGGCCATGGACCTACACTCCACTCATCAAGCCATGCTGTGGCGGTGTCCTACATACAAAATAGAGGAAGATGTTAGCTTGGCAACAATCCTCCTCAAGCAAAAAGAGGAAGATTGGTAACAGATGTTAGCTCAGGGCCAATCTTCCTCACACACACACACACACACACACACACACAAAATTTGTAATAGCCATCCTAACAGGTGTGAGGTGATATCTCATTGTGGTTTTGATTTACATTTCCCTGATGGTTAGTGACATTGAGCATCTTTTCATATAACTGTTGGCCATTCGTATGTCTTCTTTGGAGAAATGTCCATTCAAGTCCTTAACCCATTTTTAAATAGGGCTGTTAGTTTGTTGTGTTTTTTTTGGCTACGGAGTTGTAGGAGTTCCTTATATATTTTGGATGTTAACCCCTTATCAGATATATGATTTGTTCTGTCATTTTCTTTTTCACTCTGTTGATTGCTTCCTTTACTGTGCAGAGGCTTTTTGATGTAGTCCCATTTGTCTATTTTTGCTTTTGTTTCCTGTGTTTTTTGTGTCATATCAAAATCGTTGCCAAGACCAATGTCATGAAGCATTTCCTGTATGTTTTCTTCTAGGAGTTGTATAGTTTCAGGTCTCAGGTTTAAGTCTTTAACCCACTTTGAGTTGATTTTTGTGTATGGTGAAAGACAAGCATTCAGTTTCGTTCTTTTGCTTGTGGATATCCAGTTTTCCCAGCACCATTTGTTGAAGAGACTGTCCTTTCCCTATTATGTGTTTTTGACACCCTTGTCAAAGATCAGTTGACCGTATATGTGTGGATTTATTTCTGGCCTGATGAGCAGTGCCTTGTCCACGCCCAGGATCCAAAATGGCAAAACCCTGGGCCGCCGAAGCAGAGCATGCGAACTTAACCACTCGGCCATGGGGCCAGCCCCATGTTTGCTGATTTTTGTATCTTGTTCTTAGATTTTGTTCCCGATCTTAAAGGAAAAGATTTCAGTTTTGCACCATTGAATATGATGTTAGCTGTGGGCTTTTCATAAGTAGCCTTTATTATGTTGAGCTAATTTCTCTCTATTCCTAGTTTGTTGAAAGTTTTTATCATGAAAGGGTGTTGAATTTTATCAAATGCTTTTTTCTGCATCTATTGAGATGATCATGTGATTTTTTAATCCTTCATTCTGTTAATGTGGAATATCACATTAATTACAGTAGTCCCCCTATCCAAAGGGGATATATGTTCCAAGGCCCCCAGCAGATGCCTGAAACCATGGATGGTACCAAACTCTAGATATATTATATTTTTTCCAATACCTACATATCTATGATAAAGTTTAATTTATAAATTAGGCACAGTAAGAGATTAACAACAATGACTAATAATAAAATAGAACAATTATAGCAATATACTGTAATAAAAGTTACTGTGGATCTCAGCAACTTCAGCATACGATTTTTTCTTTGCTTATTAAGTTGAGAACTTTCAGCTTTTCACTTAGAGGAAGCACTTTATGGGGCTTCTCTTTGGCGTATCCAAATTGCCAGCATCACTCTTGTGCTACGGGCCATTATTACGTATAATAAGGGTTACTTGAACACAAGCACTGCGATCCCATGACAGTTGATCTGATAACCTAGAGGGCTACTAAGTGACCAACGGTAGGGTAGCATATGCAGTGTGGGTGCACTGGACAAAGAGGTGATTCACGCCCTGGGTGGGATGGAGCAGGACGGTGTGAGATATCATCACGCTACTCAGAACTGCGTTCAATTTAAAACTTAGGAATTGTTTAGTTCTGGGATTTTCCACTTAAACGATGTTGGACCACAGTTGACTGAAACCGCAGATAAGGAAGGACTACCGTAATTTTTGTGTGTTTCACCATCCTTGCATCCCAGAGATAAATCCCACTTGGCCATGGTGTAATATATTTGAGAGAATCCTAAGCATCCTGTTGTCTTGTACATAATAACTTGCTCTTGGACTTTAAATTTTTTTATATTGCCAAATATCTGTAACCTAGAATTTGAAAGAATTCATTAAAATATTAAAATATTCAAAAGAAAAAATTCTTCCTGTATTTTAAGCTATATTTTTAAAGGCTTCTTGCTTTAAAATCCCAACAATATGTATTTACATGTTACAGGTAAACTTTTCATTTAAGTCATTTAATCTGTATGATGGAGAACAAATTAGAAAAAATATTTATCTCTGAAATTCCTTTTTTGCGTGTGTGTATTTTGTGTCCTGAATCTGCAGCAGCATCTCACTTGCGTCAACATTGTTGAAAGAAGAAGAAAAAATGCCAGTGCTATCTCCTGAAATCAAATTTGAGACTTCTAACGTCACCAGAAATTCTCTTGACGGTTGTTTTCTTTTTGAGAGTAGTTGGAGGAAAGCAGTTTTAGAAACACAAAAGATGAGGAAAGGTAACTTCATTTTTACTCTTATTTTACTTAAGAAAATATAGCTATAGTGCCTTGAGTGTACATGTATTTTATTAAGCAATCAAGAGACATTTTATAATTTCTGTAACATTTATGTCAAAATAATGTCTTAAGCTTGTGGAAAAGAAAAATAGAAGCAAATTAAAATTAATTTACTTAATGTAATTCTGTAAGTCATGACAGAAACAAATTTTAAAGAACTATTTCTCTTGATATCAGTTGAGTGCTATCGCTGTTGGATCCTACTGCTTTTCATAAGTTGTGTCTGTTTTTAAATACCTGAAGTTGGTTTTTATGTATTAAGAAACCCAAATCTTTAACAGCACCTTTATTGTATTAATAATTCTAATCAAAACTTTATTTTTTGAGTGAGTTATGTGGAAAGTATCTTCTATCCTATAGTTGGTCAACAGAGACTAATTTGAGAACTTTTGACGTGTATGGGAATGCATTAATAGCTTTTTCCCCCTAAGTTCAAATTAGAATTTATTTCTTGTTGATCCTGAATTCTGCCTTCAGCTTTATTAATGGAGATATAATTCTTGAAAATAGCAAAATTCAAACTCCCCAACCATATTGTTACTCCCGGTTTTGAATGTGCTGCTATGTTTTCTTCAACTTTTTCACTAGATTCCCCATAAAGGTACTCAGAGGACACCAGTTTATCTGCCCTCCCACCCCCAAATCTAATTGTTGAAAAGAGAATCTATATGTTTTTTTGATCAAGAGAAACTATTTTTTTCCAAAAGAGGAGAAATTGAAGGTTACAAAATAGAATTTTGAACATTTAATATAACTCCAGTCCCATTAAATACTATTTTTATTGCTGTGCTAGACTTGCTTAGTAGAGAAAGCTTAAAAAACAATTCTCTACGTTTAGTTTAAAGATTACCCAACTCTTTAATCTCTTAATTTGCTTTTTCCATTTGCTGTCTTCGTTTTGAAGTTTTTAAAATAATTTGAGAATCTCTTTGTCCAATGATGTGTGAGGTCAATAGAAGAAGCAATCTTGATGCTTCAGTATTGCTGTTTATAGATTTGGTGTGGAATTTTGCAAAGAGAAAATGAAAATCAATGCCTGAAATAGAATTCTTTTATCTCTCATTGCCAGCTCAGATGATCATGTATTTATACCTCTTGATTATTTACATAAAACAGGAAGGTAGAAAGATTTAAAGTAGCAGATAATGCAGAGCTCTTGAAAGTGCTTTTAAATTCTATGTCAGTGTGAATGTATTTAATATTCTGAAAATTCTAATTATATAAAATAATAAAGGCAGAGGACAATGACAACTGTGGGAGATCTGTGGCACTGTCCTTTTTCCTTATTCTAATTCCCTTTTTTTTTGGTGAGGAAGATTTGCCCTGAGCTAACATCAGTTGCCAATCTTCCTCTTTTTTTGCTTGCGGAAGATTAGCCCTGAGCTAACATCTGTGCCAGTCTTTCTCTATTTTATGTGGGATGCCTGCACACCATGGCTGATAAGTGGAATATGTCTGCACCCAGGATCTGGACCATAAACCCAGGGCTGCTGAAATGGAGCGCATGGAACTTTAACCACTCACCCATAGGGCTGGCCCCACTTTATTCTAATTCTTTTTTTAAAAAATTATTTTTTAAAGTAATTTTATTGAGACCATAATGGTTTATAATATTGTTTAATTTTGGGTGTACATTATTATTTATCAATTTCTGAATACACTTCGTCATGCTTATCTCCAGTAATCTAATTTTTATCCATCACCATACATATGTACCCCTTTACTCCTTCCACCCACTTCCCAACCCCCTTCCCCTCTGGTAACCACTAATCTGTTCTCTTTATCCATGTATTTGTTATCTTCCACATATGAGTGAAATCATGCAGTATTTATCTTTCTCTGTCTAACTTATTTTGCTTAACATCATACCCTTGAGGTCTATCCATATTGTTGCAAATGGGACGATTTTGTTGTTTTTTATGGCCGAGTAGTATCCATTGTATATTTATACCACATATTCTTTATCCATTCATCTGTAGAAGGGTATTTGGGTTGCTTCCACATCTTGGCTATTGTGAATAATGCTGCAGTGAATATAGGAGTGGATAAATCTCTTTGGATCATTGATTTCAAGTTCTTTGGATAAACACCCAGTAGTGGGATAGCTGGGGTGTATGGTATTTCTATTTTTAATTTTTTGAGAAATCTCCATACTGTTTTCCATAGTGGCTGCACCTGTTTGCATTCCCACCAGCAGTGGATGAGGCTTCCCTTTTCTCCACGTCCTCTCCAACACTTGTTGTTTTTTGCCTTGATAATTATAGCCTTCTGACTGATGTAAGGTGATATCTCATTGTAGTTGTGATTTGCATTTCCCTAATGATTACTGATGTTGAACATCGTTTCCTATGCCTGTTGGCCGTCTGTATATCTTCTTTGGAAAAATGTCTGCTCATATCCTCTGCCCATTTTTTGATTGGGTTGTTTGTTTTTAATCGGCCCTTTAATCAACTCTCCCCTACAGTCTCTGCACTAGGAATTGAAAGGTATTCTCTTGGGAAAGATGCTAGACAAATTACAGTAGCCTAATTTTCTTTACTTAATGACAGATTTAGTATATTTTATTATGCATTTTAGTACATAGTAAAAGAAGTTATATATATGTAATCAAGAAATAATGCAGATGATTATGATATTATTTTTAATTAGAATACACCACAGCATTTGGTCTAGAAGAGTCCAAAGATTGTGTCAAAATGCCATATTTACCAGGATTGCAAAGTTGCCAAAAAAGTGTAAGTTCAACTCCACTAGAGGTTCATAAAAGACTGCTGTGTGCCGATCCTGAGATGCCCCCAGTCAGGTAGATCGTTTCTGTCCAATTCTCTTCCATTGAATATTTATTTGTAGTAATATTGCCGAATGTAGAGTTTTTCTCACTAGTGAATCTAATTCTGTATTGCCTATGGATTTTTTTCCATAAAGCATTTAACTTTTTTAATCTAAGTTAGTGTTATATTCAGTTTCACAAGTAGGTACTTTTCTCAGTTTTCAAGTGACATTGCCAGAAAAGGATTTAAGGACTTCCTTTTAAAAATCTTTCTTACCCTAGTGTAGATGACCCATGAGAATGTTGGAATTTTTAGAAATAAAAGTAAATGAACTCTCTGCTATATTAATGGGTTTTGTTACTCTGAGTATAGAACCCGTGTTTCATTTCTAGCTCGATGGAAGTAGTGTGAGAGGAGATTCTGAATGAAATGTCAGCCTAATGAAGACCCCGCACCGTCTATAAGGAATGAGTTTGTCAGCCAGACAAGCCCACTGACTTTGAACACTAGCATTTAAGATTATTATAAATACCTTTGCTGCTATAAATCAGACTGATTGATATACCACTAAAAGAAAACCCCTTTTTCTAAAGAGATCTACAAATCAGTTAGTAAGACAGTCTCTGATTCTATTGAGTTTCTGCTTTGGTTTATTTATTTATTCTTCAGGTATTTGTTGACTGTCTAGTACTTGTTCTCTTTCCCAGCCTAAAAAAAAAAAAGGAAGCATTTATAGCAGTCTGAGTTACAACTCTCTTTAGGAGAGAATTTATGTTTTTATATTATCTCCTGCCATAAAGAGCTTTAGTCATCCAATTATACATAGCACACAAATTTCAGAATGTCTTTCTCGAGTTTTCCACTAGTATTATTGTTCTTGTTAATTACTCTTGAAATAAATGCTGGTAATAGAAGTAGAGAACTCAAACATACTAAAAATGCAAAGTTGTGGATAGTTGATATCAAATTATGAAAATAAATAAGAACTTTGCAGAAAATTTGGGGGAAAAAAGAAAAACAATTCTTTGATAATTACCCATCCTAACATATCCATTTTCACTGTTGGGTGTTCTCTTCTATTCTTCTTCGTTTTCATGGACTTTTATTTTAGCTGTGATTTTAGTGTACTTACAATTTTTTATTCTGCCGTTTTTACTTAAAATTACATATGTACATTTTTTCATATCATTACATAATCTTTACACAGTCTTTACTGTCCACTTAATATTTCAATGATGGATCCATAGTTTATTTAACTATGTTTAATAACACAGTTTATTTAAAAGTCGCTATTACTAGACTTTTAAGTTGCTTTGACTTTTTCAGTTTTGTAACTAACAGCACAATGGACAATAGCCACATAGAGCCTTTCCTGTTATTTTCAGTATTAGCTGAGGACAGATTGCCAAGCTATAAAAATATAGAAAGCAAAATTACTCTTTCTGAAGTGAGATGACAGTGAAATAAGGCAGAATCAGAGATGGTGGAAGAGAGAGAGTGAGCTGCTGGTAGAGGAGATGGTAACAGTTAAAGAGGAGGGATGGTAAGGATATAGAAGGAAGAGGGACCATTGGAAACAGGGTCATAAAACCTACCTAAGAACAGTGAGCTTCCATCATTACCAAGACACCTGTATCCCTCACACTCAGCTCGCTTGTGCCATTGTCATCCGCAGTCACAGAGCCCTTTGAGGAGGGTGGCCATAAGAGCATGTAGGGCTGTCTCTGGCAATGGACTTGTGTCAACACAGACCAGTCTTACCTTTCTTTCAATTCATGTGATCATATTAAAGATGGTGGAAGCCCTGAAAGCACCCCCGAAATTAGCTCATTCAGCTCCTAAATTTTAAGTCTTCATTTTGCTTCCTACCGTTTTCACCCTATTTCAATTTATTTTTTATTTCTTTCATTTGCCACTTGGCTGTTTGTGAAATGATTCTTCAACATTTTACATTGACTTGAATCAGTGAAGGCTAATTTGAATATATTATATACGTGTTATGACAAGTGTTCTTCATATATAAAGTGGAAGAGTGGTGGCTAAGTGCCAAAATGTTTACGAAATGCTCGGCAAACGTAAATGTTAGTTCCATTCCCTGTCTTTGAAACAAGTGTCTTTGTTTTAGCCGTTCCGGTGAGAACGCGTCGAGTTGCCTGCAAGTGTTTTATTCTCCTCTGCCTATTGCACAGCGCCCTGTGAAAGGACAGCCTTGGCAAAGCAGGGAAGTACTCACTTCTGTTTGTCTGTGTACTATCCTTTACCCCTTTTTTTTCCGTATGTGAGTATTTGATTTTAAGACTCTGATAAAAGTCTAATTTTTTTCATATTCCTTTAGTGATAATCAAAATTTTTCTATGAATCTCAAGGCCTACTTTGGTAATATAACTGAAAATAGGAATCCAGAGGTGGAGAGCACTTAAGAGTTCCACTGACTTCTAAAGTTGAATACAGTTACAAGAAATTTGGAATTCTGGTGGATTATCTCACCCTCAGCAGATTCAATCATGACATATTTCCTCTAATAACCTATTTATTATCTAGGTCTATTCCAGCAGGAACAAAAGTTAATTATGACAAAATTCAGATTGTGGTGATTCATTGGTAAGAAGTACAGAAATAAGTTGATAGTTGGTGTCTGGTATATCCAGATACCTTGTTAAACTAATCTTGATTCCCTTCGTCTTAGCATTCCCTGAGTCATGATTAGTGAGACTAAGATAAAGATAAGTGCATATAAAGATGGGAAAAGTTAGTCATAACACTCATCCATTCATAAAATTTATTTGCAAAAACCGAGGTATTGAGTTGGTTCATATCTGTTTCTGATTGGATTAGTTATGACGGGAGGAGTTTTCTTTCTTGAATGTTTGTTTAATTTCCAAGTGATGTCCTTCAACAAATGAGTTTCACTGAAAGCATGCTTCTTGTCTCTTAATTGTGTTTTGAAAAATTAGTTTCCCAGGATTTATATGAAAGTGATTTTATGATAATCTATAATTTCAGGATAAAGAAGACGAAGGAAGCATGCACTGTGGTGCCACTTCAGGAGAAATCAAAAGGTAAGCTGGCTCATCTTTTTCTCCCACCACATGTCTTGTTAGCATGTTGAGTACTTATCTTTTTTTTTTAGCTTCCTTTCTTTCCGTGGATTTAATGGTCTTTGTTTTGTTAATGCGTCATTTTAAGCTTTGTTTATTTTATAAACATGGTGGATGTTGTGTTCAGTGTATATGTACTTTTATTATCTCAGGACCCTGTGATAGGCTCTCATCCCATGTGGGTCATCACAGTCACCTGCAAACTGGTCTTGCTTTGAGTTTCTAACCATTGAAATCCTTCAGCACTATAACGAAAGCCTAAAACCTTGGCCTCTACTCACATCACTCCTCATTACCCACAGACTAAAGTGTGAACTCCTTAGCTTGGCATTGAACCCTTTACCATCTTCCCTGAACTTTACTTTCTATCCTTCTTTTCTAATTAATTTTTTCATGAATCCTGTGTACCTATAACATCCAACTATGGAAACTTATCGATATGCCAACAGTTTGGGTTCCAGAACTACTCTTAAGTTGATTTATTCCTAAGTCCTTGGTGATTAGGAGGGTTTATAGCACCAAGGTGCCTTTCTACCTATTTGGAGTATGAGTTTATCCTTCAAAACTTTAAAATCAGGCATTCTCATCTCCACATTTCTGAGGTTTGATCAGAATTTTGCTTTTCAAAAATAGACACTGAAAAATCTGTTGAGCCAGGTAATTACACTTTTAATGATGTCTGCCAGATTATGGAGAATTTCCTAGCAGCCCTAGCATCTACATTTACTGCCTCATCCTTTACTTTCATATGTTATAGATTCATGGGGACATTATACCAAGGGAACCATATATGGCACATGACATAATGCTTACATCTAGCATTATGTTTAAGTTCTCCAATAAATTCTTAGCCATTTCCTGAAGTAATTTTATCCAAAGTTAATGGTAAAGATTCTTGAGCCATACAGTCACAAAGTTTCCATTTTGTCATTATATTTTCTTGTTTTTGTTGATTATTATATAAACCAGGTTTTCTCAACAGTGACAATACTAACATTTTGGGCCAGATAATTCTTTGTTGTGGGGGTGTGTCCTGTGCATTGTAGGATGTTTGGCAGTATCCATGACCTTTACTCACTAGATATCACCAGCACCCCCTAAGCTGTGGTGATCACCAATGTCTCCAGACACTGCCAGATGTCCTTAGGTTAACAAAATCACCCCTAGCAGAGAACCTTCGATTTAAGCATAACATCTTTAACATCATATGTTGTTGCCTACTTGTCCTTCAGACTATCAAATGTTTCATCCTTTCCCTATGTGCAACAATTATTTCCTTCCCATTTAACATTTTTTAAACCTTACTTATTTTTCATTTTTATCATAATCGTAGTCGTCTTCTAGTGCTTTCATCCCTTCTATGGTTTTGCACTTATGGAATAATGGAGTTAATAGCTCACCTCCAAACAAAAACTAAAATTACTAAGTAAGACCTTTATTGACACTTTTGGTAGCTATCAGAACTGATTGTTAGCCACTTGGCAGGTTCAGTCTATGGAAGTTCATAATGGTAAATTTTCATGAACTTCTCCTTGGACATTTCCTTTCTCTAAATTTCCATATACTATAAACAACTTCTGTAATCAACAGGTAACATAAAATAAAAATATAAGTGTTAATTAGAACAAAAGACATTTGTTTTGCATCTCGGCCCAAATGAACGTTTGCCTGCCTGTTTTCCAATAGGTCAACTTTATGGTTCTTTCAGGCCAGTCCTATGTCTTATTCACTTTTGCATCCCTATAGTGCCTACCCCAGTTTCTGCAACATATTGAGTCTTCAGTAAATACTTGGTGATTTTCTCTCAAAGTCACACAAAAAGGCAGTTCATCCATTCACTCACCAAATATGAATTGAGTGTCTGCTCTGTGCCAGGCATTTCTAGGTGCTTGGGTGTAGGGTCCACCCCTCAACAAAACAAAGATCCCTGCTCTTGTGGAGTTTACATTCTAGTGAGAGAATACAGCCAACAACCGTTAAACATAATAAATAAGCCCATTGCGTAGTGTATTAGAAGGTGAAAGTGCAGTAGAAATAACAACAAAATAGAACAAGGTAAGGTAGATCAGGAGATCCAGGGAGAGGATGATTTACAGTCTTAAATAGGATGGTCAGAATAGGTTTAATTGAGAAGGTAGTGTTTGAGCAAAGACTTGAAAAAGGTGAGGAAGATAAACTCGGGGAAAAAAGTTATTCTCTTTGGGTCAGCAAAGGTCCCAAGGCAGGATGGTACCTGACCTCTTGGAAGAACACCAGAGTCGAGTGTGGCTAATCTCAGAGTGTGGAAGATGAGGTAAGAGAGGTAATGGAGTGTCTGACCATGTAAGGCCCTGGAAGTCACTTTGTATTTAACTCTGATTGAAATAAGAAGCCACTGAATGACTTTAATAAGAGAATGATTTTAATGTGATCTGATTAATGTTCTTAAAGAATCACCATGGGAAGTTTCGTCTATTTAACAGTTAGACCTTTAAAAAAAACGCCTCAGAGAACTTCCACCTCTGGCTATGATGGAGTAGCTTATATCACACAAACTTTACCACCAAGAATTAGTATAAGATCTAATTATAAAAGGTATAATAAAAATATATTTTATAAAATATAAAATATTAAAAGTTATATATTTGTTATTAATATAAAAATGATAAAAATATTTAAAAACAACTGTTTTAAGGTGTCAAGAGCAGCCATTTCTGACAGGACTAGACAGGCTGAGATACTGGAGGAGTAACTGCAGAGAAGGGAGCCCAAAACGCTGTGAGCAATTTCCTCAACAGGTGTTTGCCTTTTCCTAAGTAGCACGTATGCTGGGTAATGTTTCAGGACTTCAGGCAGAAAACAGCTTCTTGAAGGCTAAAGAAGTGAGCAGAGATTTCAGTATCTTAGCATTTGCTGGGGAGACACAGGTGGGAGTTTAAGACCTACCAACAGGAAGAGACCTTGATAAACACCCCAGGCTTTCAGCTGAAATTTCTGAAGGGCTACACACTTATAAATTATAAATAAAGGCATACCAAGAATACACTGGCTTTACAAAAGCCTAAAGCCCAGTCTTGCCTGCTAGAAGAAAATTAAATTCTCTCTGGAGAACTAGAAGGTAAACCAGAGCCTTATAGGTTTATAGAAAATAGAGAACAGCAGCAGACTTACAAATGATCCAAATATTGGAACTATTTGACAGGGACTTTAAAAGCTATGTTTAATATATTTAAGATAATAGAGAAAAAGATGAAAAATTACATCAAAGAATTAGAATCTATAAAAAAGAAATAGAAATTCTTGAGTTGGAAAATACAATAGTTGATTAGACTTAATAGCTGCTAGGACAGGCAACAAAAGCAAAAGCAAACAAGTAGGACTATATCAAACTAAAAAGCTTTTGCACAGCAAAGGAAACCGTCAACAAAATGAGGAAGGCAACCTACTGAATGGGAGAAAATATTTGCAAACCCTATATCTTATGAGGGGTTAGTACCCAAAATATGTAAGGAACTCCTACAACTCAACAGCAAAAAACCAAATAACCCAATTTAAAAATGGGCAAAGGACCTGAATAGACTTTTTCCAAAGAAGACATACAAATGGCCAGCAGGTATGTGAAAAGATGCTCAGTATCCCTAGTCATCAGGGAAATACAAATCAAAACCACAATGAGATATCACCTCATACTTGGTCAAATGGCTATTATCAAAAAGAAAAGAGATAATTGTTGGTGAGGGTGTAAACAAAAGGGAAGCTTTATTGGTGGGAATGTAAGTTATACAGCCATTATGGAAAACAGTATGGAGGTTCCTCAAAAAATTCATAATAGGACTACCATACTATCCAGCAATCCTAGTATTCGATACATATCCAGAGGAAATTAAATCAGTATCTTGAAGAGATATCTGCTCTCCCATGTTCATTGCAGCCTTATTCCCAATAGCCAAGATATGGAAACAACCTAAGTGTCCAATGATGGATAAATGAATAAAGAAGATGTGGTTTATATATACAATGGAATATTATTTAGCCATTAAAAAAGAAGGAAGTCTTGCCATTTGTGACAACATGGATGAACACAGGGCATTATGCTAAGTGAAATAAGCCAGATGAAGAAAGACAAATACTGCATGGTATCAATTATTTATGGAAAGCATGCTATTAAAAAAAAAGCAAAAAAAAGATCAAACACAGAAATAGAGTAGAATGGTGGTTACCAAGGATTAGGGGTTGTAGCTGATGGGAAGATGTTGGTGAAAGTGTACAAAATACCAGTTATAAGATGAATAAGTTCCGGGGATCTAATGTGTAGCATGATGACTATAGTTAATAATACTGTATTGTATTTTGTGAAATTTGCTAAGAGAGTCGATTTTAAGTGTTCTCACTGACCTCACCCCACCAAAAAAAGGTAACAGTGTGAGGTGATGGAGGTGTTAATTAACTTAATTGTGGTAATAATTTCACAGTGTACACATATACCAAGTCCTCATTTATATACCTTAAATATTTACAATTTCTGTTTGTCAAATATACCTCAATAAAGTTGGAAGAAAAATGAACAGATGATAGGATTAGTAAAATGGAAGATAAAAAATTAGAAAATACCCAATTAAGGTGAAGAGAGAAAAAAGATAGATAATACAGAACAGAGTGTGCAAGACATTATTCGACAAGGGAAAACTGCTTTACACATGCATAATTCTAATCCCAGAATAAGAGGAAAGAGGAGTGGGACAGAAATAGTGCTCACATACTGCCTGAGAATGTCCTAAACTGAGCTACAGATACAAGAAGTTCTGTGAGCCCTCAGCAGCATGGAGACCACAATAAAACCACAGCTAGACACATTATAATGAAAAGACTAAATATCAAGAAAAAGGATATGTTACCTTCAAGGGAGCATTGGTAAGATGTACAACTGACTTTTCAGTAGACAATGGCAGCAAGAAGGCAGTGGCATGGCATTTTCAAGTGCTGAAAGATAATCACTACCAAACTTAAATTCTATACCCAGTGGAAATATCCTTAAAAGTGAAATAAAGACATTTTAATTCAAATTGAATTGAGAGAATTCATTGTCAGCAGAGCTGCACTAAAAAAATAGTAAGGAAGTAATGATACAAGTTGGAAGCACAGCTCGGGAAGGAATGAGAAGCAGTAGCAGTAGTAGTGTCTTATGAAACTTAAAATATATGTAGAAATAACATACTTGACGATAACAGCACAGAGGTGGGCTGGGGCATACATAGAGTTACAATGTTGAAGGATCCTTGAGTCATCTGAAAAACGGTAAAATAACTAAAGTAGCTTGTAATATATCAAAGAGACGTGATAATCTGTATGATGACCACTAAAAGAATAATAAAAGAATACAAGTAACAAGCTAATAGAAGGATAATAGAATAATTTTTAGAAACTTGATTATTTCAAAAGAAGGCAAAAAAAGAGTAAAAAAGGAACATAAAACAGAAAACAACTAGCAGAACTGAAGATTTAAAATTAAACATAATAATTACATTAGATGTAAGTAAACTAAATATTTCAATTAAAAAAAGACTATCAGACTTAAAAAAATAATGATATACTGCTTATAAGAGGCACACCTTAGATATAAGGGCAAGCAAGATCAAAAGTATGAGGATAGAAAAATATAAACCATGCAAACATTAACCAAAATAAAGTTTGTGTAGCTACACTAGCATCAAACAAAATAGACTTCAAAGCAAGAAGTATTATGAGAGATGTTTCATAGTGACAAAAGGGTTAATACAGCAGAAAGATTTGACCATCCTAAATTTGTATGCTATAATAACATTAACTTAAAATACATAAAGATAAAAGTAATGGAACTAAAAGAGAAATAGACAAATGCACAATCATTTTGGTAGAGTTTAAAACAAATATCAAGTGAAATCCTACAGCACACATTCTCGGACCACAGTGGAATTAAACTAGAAATCAATAACTAAAGGGATCTATAAAATCCCATGAGTATTTGGATATTAAGAAATGAACTTCTGAGTAACCCATGAGTCAAAGAAGAAATACAATGGAAATTATATATTATTTTGAACTGAATGATGATGAAAATATGATACATTGATACTTGTGGGATGCAGCAAAACCACAGAGAAATTTATAGCAAGAAATGCGTGTATTAGAAAAGAAGAAAGGCTTAAAGTCAATGATTTAAGAGTCCATCCTAGGAAGTTAGCAAAAGAACAACATATTAAATCCAAAGGAAATAAGAGGAAGAAATAATAAAGAGCAGAAATTAATGTAGAAAACAAATATTCAATAGAGAAAAAGCAACAGAGCCAAAAGTTAGTTCTTTGAAAGTTTGAATAAGATTGATAAATGTCTAGCAAGGCTGATGAGAGTGAGAGAGACAGAGACGGAGAGACAGAGATGGAGAGACAGAGAGAGACACACACAGAGAAACAGCAATTACCAATTACATAAATGAAAAAGAGGTCATTAGCACATGTCCTATAGATATTAAAAAGATAGAGGCCATCGTGAATAACTTTATGCCAATAAATCTGACAATTTAGATAAAATAGAAAAATTTCTTGAAAAAAACAACTTAGCAAAATTGACACAAGAAGAAAGAAAATCTGCATAGTCTTATCTCTATTAAAGAATTGAATCCTTCATTAAAAACCTTCACACACACACACAAAGCTCTCAGGTAAGAGGGTGGCACTGGTGAATTCTTCCAAAATTTAATTTAAAAAAGCAATGCTACATAAATTTTTCCAGAGAATAGAAAAAGAGGGAACTCTTAATGACCCATTTTATGAGGTCTCATAACCTTGATTGCAGAACCTGACTTTGACATTATGAGAAAGTAAAATTATAAACCAATCTTTCTTGTGAAAATAGATGTAAAAATTCTAAACAAAACATTATCAACTAAAATTCAGCAATATGTAAGAAGGATAATACAACACAACCATGTCAGATTTCTCTAAGGAATGTGGGGTTGGTTCAACATTAGAAAAGCAGAAAAACATTAACAGAATAAAGGAGAAGCCCCATATGTTCACTTTGATATGCAAAAGATATTTTGATAAAATTCAATATTCATGATTAAAGATACTTTTAGCAAACTATGAGTAGGAGAGAACTTTCCTAATTTGGTGAGTATCTTCAAAAAAATCTACAGCAAAATACACTCTTAAACAACTAATAGGTTAAAGAAGAAATCACAAAGGAATTTAGAAAATATCTGGAGACAAATGAAAACAAAAACATAACATACCAAAAATTATAGGTTGCAGTGAAAGCAGTACTAAGAGAGAAGTTTATAGTGGTAAGTGCTTACATTAAAAAAAGGAAAAAGATCTCAAATGAACAATGTAACCTTATACTTCAAGGAAATAGGAAAAGAAGAACAAATTAAGCCCGAAGTTAGCAGAAGGAAGGAAATAATAAAGATTAGAGGAGAGATAAATGAAATAGAGAATAGGAAAAAAAATCAACAACATAAAGATTTACCTTTTTGAAAAGATCAACGAAGTTGACAAACTCTTAGTTAGACTAAGAAAAAAAGAGAGAAGCTTCGAATAGCTAAAATTAGGCATGAAAGAGGAGACGTTATAACTGATGTCACAGAAATAAAAAGGATTCTAAGAGGCTACTGTAAACAATTATATGCCAACAGATTAGGTAACCTAGAAAAAATGTATAAATTCCTAGAAACATACACTCTACCAAGACTGAATCATGAAGGAATAAAAAACTGAGCAAACCTATAACTAGTGAGGAGATGGAAGCAGTTATCAAAAACCTCCCAACAACAATAACAAAAGCCCACATTAGGGGGCTTCACTGGAGAATTCTACAAAACATTTAAAGAATTAATACCAGTCCTTCACAAACTATTCCAAAGAAATGAAGAGGAGAGAACATTCCTAAACTAATTCTGTGAGGCCAGCATTACCCTGATATCAAAACCAGATAAAGGTACAAGAAGAAAAGAAACTAGACTAATATCGCTGATGAATATTGATGCAAAACCATAAACAAAATACCAGCAAACTGAATTCAACAGCACATTAAAAGGATTATACACCGCGACCAAGTGGGATTTGTACCTGAAATGCAAAGATGATTCAAAAAATAAGGAATGGTACAAAAATAAAGCAATATCATAAATCACATTAACGGGGTGAAGGACAAAAAGACATGATTATCTCAATGGATGCAGAAAAGGCACTTGACAAAATTTAATACCCTTTCGGTATAAAAATACTCAACAAACTAGGAATAGAAGGAATCTACCTCAATGTAATAGAAGACATATATGAAAAGCCCACAGCTAATAATACACTAAATGGGGAAAGGCTGAAATTATTTTCTCTAAGGTCAGGGACAAGGCAAGGATGCCCACTCTTGCCATTCAAAATAGTACTCAAAATAGTATTTAAAATAGTACTATAATATTATACTATTATAGTATATAATATACTATAGTATTATATTAACTATTATAATAGTACTATAGTAGTTAATAATAGTTAAATGTCCATACTATCTACAGTGATCTACAGATTTGATGCAATCCTTATCAAAATCCCAATGATATTTTTTGTAGAAATAGAGTATCTATCCTAGAGTTCATATGGAATCTCAAGGAACCCTGAATAGCCAAAACAGTCTCGAGAAAGAAGAACAAAGTTGGAGGCCTCACACTTCCTGATTTCAAAACAGACTACAAAACATACCTAATAGTAATTTAGACAGTATAGTATTGGCATAAAGATAGATACATAGACCAGTGGAACAGAGTAGGAAGTCTAGAAATAAATCCTTGCATATACAGTCAAATGATTTTCAGCAAAGGTGCCAAGACTACACAATGGGGAAGGGCAGTTTCTTTGACAAATGTGTTGAGAAAACTAGAAATCCACATGCAAAAGGATGAAATTGGACCCTTACCTTACACTATATACAAAAATAAACTCAAAATGAATTAAAGACCTAAACATAAGACCTAAAACTAACATAGGGGACAACATCAAGACATTGAATTTGGCAATGATTTATTGGATCTTACACCATAAGCACAGGCAACAATATAAATAATAGACAAATGGGATGATATCGAACTTAAAAACTTTTTTTTTAAAGATTGGCACCTGAGCTAACATCTGTTGCAAATATTTTTTCTTTTTCCTTTTCTCTTTTTTTGTCTTTTTTCCTTCTTCTCCCCAAAGCCCCCAGTACATAGCTGTATATTCTAGTTGTGAGTGCCTCTGGTTGTGCTCAAACTTAAAAACTTCTGCATGTCAAAGGAGACAGTCAACAGAGTGAAAGGCAACTGACAGAATGAGAGAAAATAATTACAAATTGTATGTCTGATAAGGGGTTAATATCTAGAATATGTAAGAAACTTCTACGGCTCAATAATAAAAAAATAACCTGATTAGAAAGTGGCCAAAGGACTTGAATTGACGTTTCTCTGAGGAAGTTATACAAATGACCAATAAGTACATGAAAAGATGCTCAACCTCACTAACCATTAAGGAAATGCAAATAAAACCACAATGAGGTGTCACCCTCTCACCATCGTCAGGATGGCCACTGTCAAACGGACAGAAAATAACAGGTGTTGGTGAGGATGCAGGGAAGTTGGAAGCCTTGTGCACTAGGAATGTAAAACGGTGCAGCCATTATAGAAAACAGTATGGAGAGGCTCAAAAACTTAAAAATAGAGTTACATATGATCCAGCAACCCCACTTCTGGGTTTTATCCAAAAGAATTGAAAGCAGGATATTGAAGAGATATTTGCACACCTGTGCTTACTGCAGCATTATTCACAGTAGCCAAGAGGTGGAAGCAACCCACATGTCCTTATACAGATGAAAGGATAAAGAAAAATGTGGTATATACATACAATGGAATATTTTACAGCCTTTAAAAACAGGGAAATTCTGTCACATGCTATAACATAGATGAACCTTGAGGATGTTATGCTAGGTGAAATAAGCCAGGCACAAAAGGACAAATTCTGGATCCCACTCATGAAGTATCTAAATTAGTCAAAATCTTGGAAACAAGAAAGTAAATAGGTGGTGGACAAGGGCTGGGGAATTAGTGTTTAGTGGGTGTAGAGTTTCGGTATCGCAAGATGAAAAAGTCTGGGAGATCTGTCGCACAACGATGTGAAAATACTTAACATTACTGAACTGTCCACTTAGAAATGGTTATGATGGTAAAAAAAAATCTAAGAGAAAGATACATGTACATTTGTGGTATAAAATATAAATTCACAAAGCTAAAAGTTGTCATATGTAATTTGCATGTTTATATGAAGTTATATGTTCAATTTGTAAGTTTAAAAACTAAGATTTTAAGAGCCTATCAGAGTTGTTTGGAAGCTACTTCATACAAGTGATTTAAAGAATAGTTTTCTGGATAAAGTCATTACATATTAAAGCATCAATCACTACAACTTCCTTATTAAGTGAATTTTCCTTAGTAAGCTTTGTGTTAGACTAATAACTACTTGAACTGCAAATAAATTACATTTGTGGGGAAAAAAAACATACAGCAACCATGAGAGTTAATTATGAAATAGTGAAAACTTTCGCCCTGGTATTATGATATTGGATACCTGCTCTGATGTGCACTATCACCATTTCCATTCAACATTGTACTAGAGATCATAAACCAGTTGAATAAGGTGAGAAAAAGAAATTAAAGACACGTGAATTGAAAAAAAACCATTTTTTATACGTGGCATGATTGGATATTTAGAAAATCCAAAACATTCTAGGTTAATTATTTGAATTAATAATCAGTTTAGTAAGTCAATAAACAAAAATTACTTGTATCTCTGTAAATGAGGAAAAGCAATTACAAAATAAAATTCTAAAAGATACTTTTTGCAATTTCATCAAGTAACCTCAATTGCTTAGGAATAGATATAATAAAAGTTGTGCAGGACCTTTACACAGACAGCTATAAAGCAATACTGAGAAAAATTAAAGAAGACCTAACTGAACAGATGGATTTGCTTTATTCGTGAATGGGAAGACTCAATATTTAAAGATGTCGATTGTCTACTAAATCATTCATGCAATCCCAATTAAAAATCAGTAGGCTTTTTTTGGGTAGAAACTAACCTGGCAATTCTAAAATTTATATAGAAATACAAAGAACAAGAAAAGCAAAGACAATTGAAAGGGTAAAAACAAAGATGTAGGTCTTATATTACCAGATATCACCACTTATTAGAAAACCGTGATTAAACCAGTGTGGTATTGGTGCAAAGATAGACAGTTAGACTAAAGGAACAGAATTGTGAGTCCAGAGATGGATTCACTTACATATAATCACCTGACTTTACAACAAAGGTACCACTACAGTGGATTGAGGAAAGGAGTGTTTTTTCAATGGAATATCCGTATGGAATAAAATGAACTTTGACCCCATCACACACTGTACTCAAAAGTCAGTTCCAGATAGATAATAGACCTAAATGTGGAGAAAAAAAAAAATCTACATGTTAACATAGGAGAATATCTTCATGACTTTGGGACAGGCAAAGATTTCTTAAATAGGACACAAAAAAGCACTAATTAAAAGGGAAAGATTGATAAATTGGGCTTTGATAATTGATAAATTAAAAACTTCTTTTCTTTAAAAGACATCTTTAATATAGTGAAAAGGCAAGTTGTGGACTGGAAGAATATGCTTGTAATACATATGTCCAACAAAGGACTCATATCCAGTATATATAAAGAACTCCTACAAATCAATAAGAAAAAGACAACCTAAGCTGAAAAATGAATAAAAGACTTGAACAGGCAGTTTACAAAAGAGGATATTCACGTGGTCATTAGCATGTTAAATGGTACTCAACATAATTTATTATCAAGAAAATTTAAATTACAATTCCTACCAGAATAGCTAAAATGAAAATGACTAACAGTACCAAGTGCTAGGAGGGATGGGAACAATTGCAATACTCATTACTGCCAGTAGAAGTGTAAATTGGTATCAGGACTTTCAAAAACCCTTTGGTAGCAAATGCTGAAATACAAACTTTATGACTCAGCAGTGCTACTCCTAGTTATATACCCAACAGAACTGGGTGCACATGTGTACCAAAAGAAACATACAAGAATGTTAACAGCAGCCTAGACTGCTGTACCAAAAAGACCTCCAAACTATAGCAGTTTAAATAAGATAGTTCATTTTTCTCTAATTTCTAAATGTGAGTGGTCCAAGCTAGTGGGGTGGCTCTACTTCAGCTGGTCATTCAGGAACCCAGAGACATCCTACCTTGTTTCACCAACCCATAGGGTTTTGTCTTTGTTTGCAAGTGGGTCATTGCCATGTCTGAATCCCAGCCAAGGGAAGGGGAAAGAACAGAAATCTAGGGTAAGAGGATTGTAATTTAAATTAAAGATGACTAGAAAGTTGCACATTTACTCAGATCTCCTTGGTCCATACTTATTAACAAGGCTATGCTTAGCTCCAACGTAAGCTCAGAAATGTCATCTCTACCTGGATGGCCACGTGCTCAGCTAAAATTCTGTTTGAAAGAATGATTGACACGCTGCCACAATTCTTTTATAATTAAAATTTCTAGCTTTCTATTGTGAATATTTGGAAATGTAGTTAATTTTTGCAAGTTGTTCTTAGAGCCATCCACCTTGCTAAAGTCTCGTATTACTTCCTAATTTCCTATTATATGTAATATAAAATATTATGTCGTTATATATTAGTTTAAAATTAATATACATTATACATTATATACATATATGTATATATTATGTATATATACAATGTACATTATATATTATATAATATACTTTTATAATATATAATTATAATATAATATTATAATAACAATTGTGTATATATATTATTTATATATATAGTTACAATTTAGAGTTGTCTATGTAGATTATCATAATCATCTGTGAATAATGTCAGTTTTGTTTCTTCTTTTCCAAATCCAATGCCTTTATTTTTCTGATTTTACTAAGCTGGCTAGGACCACCAATACAATGGTGAACAGAAAGGAATAGTAGGCATTTTTGACTTGTCTCTAATTTTAAAGAAAGTGCCTTTAATGTTTCCTCATTAAGAGTGATGCTTGCCGTAGGTTTTGGGTAGATATCCTTTATCGAGGTAAAGAAGTTCTCTTTAATTTACCAAGAGTTTTTTTATTTTTATTTTTTTAAGGGAGAGTTGAATTTTATCAACTTTTTCTGAATTGCTTGAGATGATCATGTGATTTTGTTTAATGTTTTAATGTGAAGAATTACATTTGTAGGTTTCGTAGTGTTAAGTCATTTTTGCATGCCTTGGATACACCCAATTTAGGCATGATTATCTTTTTATGTACTGCTGTAATTTATTTGCCGGTATTTTATTTGGGATTTTTTATCTATGTTAATGAGTGAGGTTGCTACTAATTTTCCTTTTTGTCCTATCCTTGTCTGGATTCAGTGTCAAGATTATAATGGCCTCATGGAGGGAAGTGGGGACTATTCCACTCTTTCTGTTCTCTGAAGGATGTGACCTAAAATTGGCATGATCTCTCTCTTGAAAGTCTGATAGAATTCCTTTGTAAAATTGTCTGGGTCACTTGTTTTCTTTGGAGTAAAATTTTAATGTTGATTCAATCATTTTAATTTTAGGGCTCTTAAGGCATTCTAATTCTTCTTCAATCAATTTTGGTAAGTTATATTTTTTAGAACTTTTTGCATTTTGTCTAAGTTTTCGAATTTATTGGCATAAAGTTTAATTTTTGTTCTATCTGTACCTCTGTCACTCTTCTCCTAATATTATTTATTTGTTCCTTCTGCTTTTTTCCTGATTAATCTCACCAGAGGCTTTCCTTTTTTATTAGTCTTTTCAATTAAAAACTCTCATCTTTTTAAAAATCTTTCTTATTGTACGTTTGTTTTCTACTTCATTGATTTCTCCTCTTTTCTGTATTATCTTTCCTTCCAAGTTCTTTGAGTTTATTCTTTTCCTAACGTGTATCTTATACCTAGCTTGTTAATTTTCAGGCTTATTTTCTAACGTAAGAATTTCAGAGTATAAAACTATGTACAACGTTTGCTGCATCACACAAGTTTTTAATATTTTCTTTATCATTTAGTTACAAGTATTTTTAATGTTTATTATGGTTTCTTTTTTGACTGATGAATAATTTAGAATGTAAAAATTTCTAAATATTTTTTGTTTATCTTATTGTTAAAAACTTCCAACTTAATTGCATTAGTCTGTGTGATACCAATTCTTGAAGTTTTTTTGAGGTTTGCTTAATGCCTAGAATCTAATCTGCAGCTAGAGGGTCTTTCTAAGTGTCAAGTCCATTGTACTGCTAAGAACAGGAATCCTGATCATATTCTTTCCCTCTACTCTCTCTGAACTTCACTCATATTATACATTCAAACAAAACAATAACAACCATAACCAAAACAACAATGACAATAATAAAAAATATAACAACCACGTTGGAGAACTGAAGACAGCTTTTTTGACATTTGAAACTGTTCAAAGTTAAATAATAGTATTTTAAAGCAATATGGATCGTTTTATTATTTTCAAAGCCTTGTATATTTCTAAATAGAAGTATTTATACATATTTACATATTTAGGGCAATATATAGTGATTACAGGGGAACTTTGAATTTGATGAATCTGGGTTCAAATCCTGCCTCTAACAGTTACTGGGTCTTTGCCCTCGGGCAAGTTTTTTAGCCTTTTTTCGATAAATCTGTTTTAAATCTGTAATCCCAGATAGTACTAGTTACCTACTTCATAGTGTTGTGTGGATAAAATAGATGAAAGGGACTTGACAGAGAGAGGCCATTCAGTACGTGTCCCCTGTTACTATTGCCACCACTCTATAGCACAAGCTTGATTAGTGCTGGTTCAGTTAGTGAATGACTTATTTCACTTTACAATTTTACTGTTTTATTTCACTTAGCATTTACGAGAAATGGCTTTCTTTGGAGAAAATTACTTGATCAGCACATAAAGTATGAAACAAGTTAATTAGTTATGGAGACTGTGCCTTTTCCTTTGGAATAAATTCCACAGCCATCCCACGTCTTAAGAAGCACATTACAGACACAGATTTAGTTTTATATAATTAAATACAAGTATTACAGGTTTTTTTGTAGTTAAATATTTGTTTAGCAGGCTTGCTGTCACAGTCACTTTGGAAAGTAAATAGTGGCATTTCTACTTCAGAGAATGTGTTCTATGAAGAGCTAGTAGTGTTTAATGCTCACTTGAGGAACAGATATTTTGTTTGCAATGTATTAGAGAAAATTATTCATGTGTGCTTAATTTAATTTTAATAGCTGACTTTTTCTCCTTCACAGATTCTGGCTTCAGCGATCCTCTCCCTGGAGCGTCATCTCAGTACTTACAGAGGCTTTCCAAAATGGCCATATTGGAGTATGACACCATCCGTCAAGAAACAGGCAGAAAATCAAAAAAGGGCAAGAAACGCGAGCGAGACTGCTGACTAGTATCATACGCTGTGATGCTTTCTTCGCTGACTTTTAAGGTTTATATATTTTTTTCTTTTTTTCTTGATATGTGATATGATGTGCAATGATTTACACACAAATGGAAATGTAAATAGGAAATAAATATTTTATGTTGCAGAATAATTTGCATTTTGTTAACATTATAAAGAGACGTTTAAGTTACAGTTTACGAGGACATAAGCATAAGAAAAATTATATTCCATGAATTTTATGCACATTGATTATATTTTTTGATTCAATTTGATAAATGTTTTTTGAGTGCCTGTGTGTACCATGAGCTTTGCTAGGAGCTGCAGAAGATTCCAGAAAAAGTGAGTTCTTATTGTTGGGGTTAGAAGGCGCCCTAACTTGAACCCCTCCTTCTCCCTGTTTGAGTTTGAAAACAGTTGTGAGATAAGTATTGAAGCAGATGAGACTCTTAGCTTTGTTTACTGATAAAACCTGGAAGGGAAGTCCTGGTTCAATGTGTGGCAACTGTGGCCTCCTCATCCTGAACTTTCCACTTGGGCAAATGTACACGCCCAGGTAGTGCCAACAACCTCAGGCTCACCTGCCGAACCAAGACCTTTACTGCCAAGCAGAGCAAGGCATCTCCACCGTGTAGACAGGCAGATCCAGGAGGGGAAAGTAGGTGGGGAGAGACTCACTCCATCTCTGTGGGGAGGAGAAGGAAGGTCTCAGTTAAGAGGAAAACCATTCTTCAGGAAAGCCTGAGGGGTGGGGGAGAAGTATTTGTCTATACACGTCCCTGAGAAACGGGGAGAATCAAGGATACCAATGGCTGTGATCCAGTGGAGAGTGGGATATGGGTCATAACAGAACCAGAGTGTTACAGAGGTTCAAAAACAGGGCAGCAACATCCAGGGGGTCAGAGAAAGCCTCATGGAAGATGTAGTGTTTAAAATGGGCTTTAAAGACAGGAAAGATAGAGGGAGAGGGCATTTCTTGAAACATGGAATAATATAAGCAAAGACACACTATGCATTTGGGAATGGTGCTCTTGGCTGGAGTACTAGGGAGTATGGTACAAGAGTCATAAATTCACAGGCCTACAGGCACCATGCCAGGACCAGATTGAGTGACACGAATCAGATGCAGGTGAACTGGAGCGTGTGTCTCCATTTAAAAGGGCACTCACTGCCTCCCTTCAGCCCTTGGTGTCATGCAGGAATGTGGGCCCAAAGTTGCCAAATATTCTAACTTTTCCTGAGAAGCCAGACTCTGGATTTTTATGTTAAACCTTCCAATGTATAAATGGTAGCAATTAATTCAAAATAAGTAATTTAAAATTTATAAAGCCAGTGTGTAGGCCAAAGAAAATTATATGCAAAATCTAGATCTGGCTTTGTGGAGCCATTCTTTTGTGCAAACTCAGGGTCAAAGGAATTGAGGGCAATAGGGCTCAAAAGATAAGTTGATGATAGCTGGTCGAGAATCACAGATGCCAAGCAAGAGTTTGTACTTCCTCTGTTTCACAGTGGGAGATTTTTGAGAATGAAATTAAATTACTGCTTTTAGGAAGATTCATCCAGGTATAATTTGTAGGCTGGATTGTAATGGGAGGAGTCTGGGGGTAGGGAAAGCACTTAGGAGGTTTTTATAAAAATTGAGGTAAGAATCTCTCAGTGGAAAGATAGAGACAGGCATAGGAAGGAGAGACTAAATCATGAGGCCATCAAGGCAAAGGACTTAAAGTCAACTGCTTAGACATAGGGTATCGGGAGAGCAAGAATCAAAACTGGCTCATTTCCGCCTTTAGACCTAAGGTTCTCAGGGGGCGATGCTAGGTTTGGGGAATAAGAGGATGAGTGCAAGCTCGGGTGTATTCAATTTTAGGTGCCATCAGAACTGCCACATAGAGATGCCAAACAGGTAGTTGAAAAGTAGGTAGGTAGTTCCGGGAAAATGGCACTGCCTAGAGTTAGAACTTTGAGAAACATTTTCATAGCAAATCCTCTGTTTTCTCCGATAACAAAGTGGAGAGAGAAGGAAGCCCAAATTTATAAGGAATGGGAGGAAATAGGAAGAAGACAAAAGTAGGAGAAAGAAGAAAAGAAGCCATCACAGATGTAAGAGAATAAACATATTCTCTGTCCTTGCATGCTTTATATTAATGTATAGAATGCAATGTTAATATGTGTTTGTATGAATTATCATGATGCATTAGTTCCTAGGGGGATAAATAAACCTAAATGGATATGTTTGTGCTTACATCTGAATTTTGCTTGAGAATGATTTAGATATTACCTGTACCTTGTCTGTCTTCTGATCATCCACTCACTCCAAGTGTGGTTAATGATTTAGGAGATGGGAAACAGGAGAAAAAGTACTCTCAGACAACAATTTTATGAACTCTTTTTTGGATGAGCACTTCTAAACACCTTTGATTGTCAAATGGATTTCATTTATTGAGCTCCTCCTATGTATTCTAAACATTTAACATTATTTGTAAACCTCAAGAAAACCCTAAAAAGTAGGTCAGTGATATTTCTGTTTAATAAATGAAGGGTCTCTAGCTAGACAAGAGGAGAACTAGAATTCTGACCTACTAGGATTCAAAGCCCGTATACATAAACTTAACTGAATAATAATTTTTTTAAAACTTAAACTTAGTTGGCACATTATGGTTTAGTTACTTAAAATTTAAAGGAAGATAGTACTTGTACACAGAAAAATGTCTCCTAATATTGAGTTGAGTTCCTAAGTTATGAGACTAACACATCTTGGAGGATTTATACTGCTAAAGTAGAAAGACCCCCTCTTCCCATCTGCCCTGTGAAAGAGTTCAGCTCAAGACAACTCAAGAAAGGAGTCCAATGTTTATTTCTTTTTAATAAATGAAATATGCTGACAATAATTAATCACCTTTTTAGCCTTGGATTGAATTTAATTTTTTTCTATATTTTTTTAACTTTTAATTTTTTTTTTGAGGAAGATTAGCCCTGAGCTAACATCCATGCCCATCTTCCTCTACTTTATATGTGGGTCGCCTGCCACAGCATGGCTTGGTAAGCAATGCGTAGGTCTGCACCTGGGATCCGAACCTGCAAACCCTGGGCCACCAACGTGGAGTGTGCAAACTTAACCGCTACACCACCGGCCGGCCCCTGAATTTAATTTAACTTGCGTTTTTCATTAAATCTTAAGAAAAACAAACCCAAAGGCTCTACTTCCTTACATTGCATTTACTCTTTTTGTTTCTCGTGAACTTTTTACAAAAACCAGCATGTATTTAATAGATAGAAGGCTCAGATCACCCCCAACTAAGATAAACCCTACATTGAGAGATAAGGATGAGATGTCAAGTTCTGACATAGTAGCTACCGTGGATGTTACATTTATGTTTAGTGTTGAAGACAATCTTGCCAGAAATGACACTTTCGCATTTGGGATTTGGAAATTCCTCTGGTGTAAGCAATCAGTCATAATCTTGGGAACTGTACCTTATGATAAATATTTAGGATGGGAAGATGGAGTCCTGATTTTAGGGTGAGAAAACAGTTCTTTACAAAGAATAATTACTTCAGTGAAAGACAAATCATTAGTCAGTGATAGTTTCAAAGAAATTTCCTAAGAAGACTCTACTGCCTTATCTCTAACTCTGTGCTCATCAGGCAACTTTCTAATATGTAGTTTAGACTCCTGAGTTAATACAGTCACCAAAAAGTAGATGCTTTCTCGGGATGACATGTCTCAGATCTAGGAATGGGTGTGTTAGCTAATGTATTGCGATTCTGATTCACAGTGTCTATGAATTTGGTTGGCATGAATTGATACACAGATCCTGATCATCCTGGTCAAATTAATGAATTGAATGGGTTTTTTTTTCCCTAGAAAAATCACTTTAGTATTTTTGGAAAAATAATGTACATTTTTAGGAATTTCAGCAGTGTAGAAAAGCACAAAAAGAAAGTTTAAGAAAGTACCTCAAATGTCACCACTCATAAATAACATCAGGTGAACATCATTCTCTGCCTATATACAGATAGACCCAGAAATACGTTTATTATAATGGGATCATTCTATGCATGCTGTCTTTAAATAAAGTTAGTCAACTTAATTTTACTCAGATTTAAGGAAAAAAAACTTAAAACTGAAGACATTGCTAAAATCCAAATGCTGTTACTTTAAAAATATTATATTTTATAAATCTATAGTTAGATCCATCTTTAGATTTATCTCTAAATCTGGATCTTGATCTTCTTTCCTAAAGGAGATATTCTTTCCTAAGAGATTCTTACACAAGGAACTTCTGGTTCTGATCTAAAGTATTTGTCAACTTAGAAAAACCTACCTGAAATCTTCTAAAGATGAATTAACAAAAAAGTGTCCAGACACTGTGTTTGTTGCAGAGGAAACTTACACATGAGACGTAGCCAGAGTCCCTGGGACTGGAATGGCATTCTCCACTGGGTTTGGCCTGTGTTTCACTCACTCACACTTATACAGGGTTATTCCTCAGTCTCCTAAGGGACCATGTCAACTGCAAAAGATAATTAACCCTTTGAAAGAACCAGCAAGTCTTTATAGCAATAAAGTGAAAAAAACGTAAAAAAAAAAAAGAAAGAGTTTCTTCTGCAAGCCTTTTGAAACTTAAGCGGGCATCTAAATTTCCTGGAGAGCTTGTTAAAATACAGATTGCTATAGGTCTGGGGTGGGATTTGAGAATTTGCATTTCTAACCAGCCCCTGTTGATGCTGATGCTGCTGATCCACGGACCACACCTTGAGTAGCCTGCCTTAGAATCACCTGCACTTAGAGTCGCCTGGTGAATTTTTGAGAACTACCGTTGTCCAGGCTCTAGTCCCAGAGATTCTGATCTAGCTGGTTTGGGGTGGGTTCTGAAGATGGGTAATTTTTTTTTTTTATTGAGTTATTGATAGGTTACAATCTTGTGAAATTTCAATTGTACATTAATGTTTGTCAGTCATGTTGTAGGTGCACCACTTCACCCTTTGTGCCCACCCCCCACCCCACCTTTCCCCTGGTATCCACTAAACTGTTCTTGGTCCATAGTTTTAAATTCCTCATATGAGTGGAGTCATACACAGATTATCTTTCTCTTGCTGGCTTATTTCACTTAACATAATTCTCTCAAGGTCCATCCATGTTATTGCAAATGGAATGATTTTGTTCTGTTTTGCAGCTGAGTAGTATTCCATTGTATATATGTACCACATCTTCTTTATCCATTCGTCTGTTGATGGGCACTTAGGTTGCTTCCACGTCTTGGCTATTGTAAACAGTGCTGCAATAAACATTGGGGTACACAGGACTTTTGGGATTGCTGACTTCAGGCTCTTTGGATAGATACCCAGTAGTGGGATGGCTGGATCGTATGGTAGTTCTATTTTTAGTTTTTTGAGGAATCTCCATACTGTTTTCCATAGTGGCTGCACCAGTTTGCATTCCCACCAGCAGTGTATGAGGGTTCCTTTTTCTCCCCAACCTCTCCAACATTTGTTGCTATTAGTTTTAGATATTTTTGTCATTCTAACGGGTGTAAGGTGATATCTTAGTGTAGTTTTGATTTGCATTTCCCTGATGATCAGCGATGATGAGCATCTTTTCATGTGCCTATTGGCCATCAGTATATCTTCTTTGGAGAAATGTCTGTTCATGTCTCCAGCCCATTTTTTGATTGGGTTGTTTGATGTTTTGTGATTGAGTTGTGAGAGTTCTTTATATATTAAGGATATTAAGCCTTTGTCAGACATATGACTTGCAAATATTTTTTCCCAGTTAGTGGGTTGTTTTTTTGTTTTAATCCTGTTTTCATTTGCCTTGAAGAAGCTCTTCAATCTGATGAAGTCCCATTTGTTTATTCTTTCTATTGTTTCCCTTCTCTGAGAAGGCATGGTGTCCGAAAAGATCCTTTTAATACTGATGTCAAAGAGTGTACTGCCTACGTTTTCTTGCAGAAGCCTTATGGTTTCAGGTCTCACCTTTAGGTCTTTAATCCATTTTGAGTTTATTTTGGTGAATGGTGAAAAAGAATGGTCAATTTTCATTCTTTTACATGTGGCTTTCCAGTTTTCCCAGCACCATTTGTTGAAAAGACTTTCTTTTCTCCATTGTATGCCCTCAGCTCCTTTGTCAAAGATAAGCTGTCCATAGATGTGTGGTTTTATTTCTGGGCTTTCAATTTTGTTCCATTGATCTGTGCACCTGTTTTTGTACCAGTACCATGCTGTTTTGATTACTGTAGCTTTGTAGTATGTTTTGAAGTCAGGGATTGTGATGCCTCCAGTTTTGTTCTTTTTTCTCAGGATTGCTTTAGCAATTCGGGGTCTTTTGTTGCCCCATATGAATTTTAGGATTCTTTGTTCTAATTCTGTAAAGAATGTCATTGGGATTCTGATTGGGATGGCATTGAATCTGTAGATTGCTTTAGGTAGAATAGACATTTTAACTATGTTTATTCTTCCAATCCATGTACATGGAATGTCTTTCCATCTCCTTATGTCGTCATCCAATTCTCTCAGAAAGGCCTTGTAATTTTCATTATATAAGTCCTTCACTTCCTTAGTTAAATTTACCCCAAGGTATTTTATTCTTTTTGTTGCGATTGTGAATGGTATTGTATTCTTGAGTTCTTTTTCTGTGGTTCATTACTGGAGTATAGAAATGCTACTGATTTATTCAAATTGATTTTATACCCTGCAACTTTGCTGTAGTTGTTGATTACTTCTAACAGTTTTCCACTGGATTCTTTGGGGTTTTCTATATATAAGATCATGTCGTCTGCAAACAGCGAGAGTTTCACTTCTTCCTTCCCTATTTGGATTCCTTTTATTCCTTTTTCTTGCCTGATTGCTCTGGCCAGGACCTCCAGTACTATGTTAAATAAGAGTGGTGATAGAGGGCATCCTTGTCTTGTTCCTGTTTTCAGGGGGATGGGGTTCAGTTTTTGCCCATTGAGTATGATGTTGGCTATGGGTTTGTTGTATATGGCCTTTATTATGTTGAGGTAGTTTCCTTCTATGCCCATTTTGTTCAGAGTTTTTATCATAAATGGCTGTTGGATCTTGTCAAATGCCTTCTCTGCATCTATTGAGATGATCATGTGGTTTTTATTCCTCAGTTTGTTGATGTGGTGTATCACGTTGATTGATTTGCGGATGTTGAACCATCCCTGTGTCCCTGGTATGAATCCCACCTGATCCTGATGTATGATTCTTTTGATGAATTGCTGAATTCTGGTTGTCAAAATTTTGTTTAGAATTTTTGCATCTATTTTCATCAGTGATATTGGCCTGTAGTTCTCTTTTTTCGTGGTGTCCTTGTCAGGTTTTGGTATCAGCGTGATGTTGGCCTCATAGAATGTGTTAGGAAGTGAAGATGGGTAATTTTTTAAAGGGATCGTAATGTGCAGCTAGGTCTGAGAACTGCTGCTCTAAAGTTGAGAGATTATGAAGAATATTAAGAGATTAAAATAACCATTTTTCTTCCCTTCAGAGCCGTATGGACATTATTCTATTGTATCCTGGCATTGATTCTTGCCATGGAGAAATCTGATTCTTCACAATTTTTTATCCCTCATGGATTATTTGCAATTTCTCCTGGGATATCCGAAGATTTCCTGGATTCTTGAAGCTGAATAAGAATCTGATTCACTGTGGGTTGTCCTAGATCAAAATTTCCTCAAACATGGTATGTTCTTTCAAGGCTGCAGATTCAATTCTTTCTGCATTATGGGGAAATTTTCTTTTATTATATCTTTAATGTTTACCCTGTTTGTCCCATATGTTTTAGATCTCTACTTCAGGAGCACCAAATATCCTTGAGATCATCTTCATCTGTTTTAAATATTTGGAGAGGTGGAGAATAAGATTTGCCAATCTTTTCTGTTTTCTTTCTGATTGCTTTAATCTGTGGGATTTTTTTTTTCTCCCTTGGCTGCATTGGCTATTGATGATTTTAGCAGTTTCTTCTAGGTCAGCAATTCTCTTTCCAGCAGCATCTCTTTTCTTGCTTGTTGTTTCTAATTCGTTCATTCTGTAATGATATTATCTGTGTCTCCAATTTGTTTTCTTAGGTTTACAAACATTCTTTGTCTAATTCTATGCCCATGGGTCAGCAAACTTTTTTTTTGGTAAAAGGCTGCATAGTAAATATTTTAGGCTTTGCAGGCCATACAGTTTCTATTGCAACTACTTAGTTCTGACATTGTAGCGTGAAAGCAGTTATAGGCAATCTGTAAACAGATGGGCATCACTATGTTCCAATAAAATTTTATTTACTAAAACAGGCCACCAGCTAGTTGGTTCTCAGAAACAGCGCTAGGCTGAGCACAGAGTGTTCTTTAAGTAGTTGTGCCATTGTTCCTCCTCCCCTCCTTAAGACCAGCTCTTAATGCACTGCCTCTGGGGACATTCCACAGTTCTCCTGGGTGGGGTGCTTCCTCCATGTTCTCAGAGCACTTTGTTTAGGCACATCATGGCCATCACCAGATTGGCTTAATAATAGCTAATTTTTTGAGCCAGCCCTGCTGGCCTGGTGATTAAAGTTCAGCATGCTCTGCTTCAGTGGCCTGGGTTCGGTTCCCAGGTGCAGAACCACACCACTTATCTGTCAGTAGCCATGCTGTGGCAGTGGGTCACATGGAATAACTAGAAGGATCTACAACTAGAATATGCAACTATGTACTGGGGCATTGGGGAGAAGAAGAAAAAGAAATGAGATGAAAATTGGTAACAAGGTGAATCTTTCCCAGCGAAAAAACAACTAATTTTTTTATGTGTTCACTATGTACAGGGCATTGTGCTAAATGCTTTTCTTCTGCCATCTCATTGAATCGTTCCAACAACTCAACTTTACAATCTCCAGTCAACACGTTCCCACTCCATTCCATGGGTGACTGCTACACACCTTCTCCTTTCTCTTCAAGTCATTAGTATCTTTCCCAAACTTCTCACTCTTAGCTTATGACCTTTCTCCTTATTTCTCTGGGAAAATAGAAGCAATCAGACGAGAATTTCCATTTGCTCACCTGTAAACCTACGAACCTACTTGCCTCCGTACTCTGCCTGCATTTGCTATCCATTCTCCTAAAAGCAGCCCCCTCACTTGTGCACCAGATTCATCTATGTCTCCTCTCCCTCCAGCAGCTATATCCCCAAAGCATCAACATTTGCCCTCTTGACTTGATCACTCCACCAGTGTGAAAACTTGCTGCAAATTCTCCTGTCCTAAACAAACATACCAACAAACCTCTTGTGACCCGCCATTCCATTTCTTTGTTTGCTTTTACAGCAAAACTCCTTTCAAGAGTAATCTACACTCAGTCTCCACATCCTTGACCCCCTTTCTCTCCTAAACCCACTCTAATTAGACTGTTGTCCTCACTCTGCTAAAATAGCTCTTGTCACGGTTTCTGGTAACCTCCAAGTAGCCATAGCCAATGAAAATTCTCAATCCTTAACTTATTTGACCTATCAAGGAGCATTTGACATACTTGGTCTTTCCCTTCTCTTTGAGGAGGCCTCCTAGAGCTAGCCACTTCTTCTCAGTCTCCTTAACGAAGTCATACAGCTAATCAAGTGGCATGTCTGAGATTTGAACCCTTAAAAGAAGAAATTACTTCTTATTTGTTTCTTTGTCCCTAGTGCCTGGCACAGTGCCCAGCACATGGCGTGAACTGAGAAGCATCTTTATTATTTTGCGACAAAGAATGTCAGAGCTAGAGGTCAGTTGAGATGGTTCAGAGCAGAGACACTGGACTCTCTAGTCAACAAGAGGGAGACAGTACCAACTAATGGAATTTCTGAGGAGTGGGGAACAGGTGGGAGATCCAGACAGGTAAGTGACAGGCTTTGGTTAAGACCCGACAGAAGGAAATTGGGTGTAGTCTGGCAGGCACTGTCTTCAAAAGCTAGCAGCATATAGTTGAAAGACCATTTCCTGGTCTGTATCAGGAGCCCATTGTCTCAGCAGAGGTTCCTGGAAAACAGACACTGAGACAGATCCATGTGCACAGAAAGGTTCCTGCGGAGTGCTGTCAGGAACAGCACCTATGAGGGAGAGCAGGAAGAATGAATGGGCAGAGGAGCTGGACAGCAGTGCATTCTCAACGAAAGTTTCAGCCAATCCTGCAGGGAGCTGTGGAGCTAGAAAAGCCCTTCAGGGTTGTCCAAGTCTGAAGCAAGGAGATTTCACCTTTATAAACTCTGCCTGTCTCCCCACGGATCAGTCACTGGATCTCTGGATGTGAACTGCGTTTGGGGAAGGGTGTGACCCTGGGCAAGGTGGCTCTCTTCTCCTGAGGGAAATTCCTGAAGACGGACTTAGCTGTGAGCACTGTCAGCCACGAATACCCCTCAGCAACTGAGGAACAAGTACTGCAGTCCTAAAAGGGAGATCTGGGTGGCACTCTACAGTATCCACTACTCCTCTCCCCAGAGAACCAAAGTGTCGGGTAAAGAATGAAGACAAGCACCCAAGAGTTGAGGAAGAAGATGGCTTGACCATGCATTGTTAAAGGTCCTGCTGGGAAACACTTCATGTGAAGAGACTTCACAGGCAAGATTAAGGAAGCAGACAAGATCGCGAGATACCCAGAAACTACCAGCAGTGGAAGGCTGTGACCACCCTTAGGGCTGAAGGGCTGAGGGAGGAAAATAGTATCACCTGAGTCCAGTGGGAGCAGGAGCTGTGGAAGAACAAGGGCCTGGTTGGAGCTGTAGTTATGAGGGGTGCCAGAAGCTGCACCATGGGGCAGATAAGTCCCTAGCCTCCTTTTAGCCCCACTCTCCACCTCCTGCCAGTGCCCTGCATTGGCCAACCCCAGTTGGTAATAGAGCCTGGGTGAGGCATTCCACGGGAGTCAGCTTCTGGGGTCACAGAGCAGGGTAAACAGAGGATTTGGGAGAAGCAAATGGAGAGCAGCTAGCAAGACCACAAGTTAAAAAGAGCCCAGAGATTAGAACCAGGGGCAAAGGGCGAGATGCCGCTCTGCCCTGCCATCCAGATTTTTCTACTGACCAAGACTGAGGTTGACCTAGAGTCTGGGGATGGGACTGAGTTTTTGGGTGGGTCCCTGATGTGAGGATTGGACCCAAAGCTCTGGGGCAAAGTTGAACAAAATGGTCCCAGGTAGAAGGATTGGAGGGATTGAGGGGAAAGGAGGCATGAAGGGTAATATAAAGCCCAAGGGAATATAAAGCAAGAAGTCAACAAAACCCCACAGAATTCACAGGCCATTTGATCTTGCCTCCAGGCCCACCAAGCCCTGTTGTTTGTTTCCTTCCAGCTGAGGTCTCCAACACAGGGATCAGAGGGAGGCCCAGGTCTTCCTTCCAGTGGCATTTGAACAAGTGGACTTGAGGAGGGCAGCTTGAATATGCCATGCAGCCTGAAAACTCCGTGAGACATAGGGAGGGGAGAGGAGGGAGCCGGAAACCTTTGAAGTGAAGGAGTTGAACACACATGGAGTCAAATGATGGTGGGAAGTATTTTTTCTTTTTCCCATACAGTCGGCTTGAATTGGGCATCCAGCAATGCCTGTCTCCTCCCTTGATCGCCTCTCTCTTTGTTTGCAAACCCTGTAGCCTGCCTCCGCCCCATCCTGTCTTGGCTCCCTCCTGGCAGTGGGAGGTCAAGGCTCTGGAGATTATTTTTCTTGAGAAGATGAGAAGGTGGCAGCTTGTCAACAGTCCTCCTCTTTAGAGGTAGGCTTGGTCTTTTAGATTTTTCACGGCGGAACACCTGCAAGACAAACACACATCCCTCTTGGTAAATGTGACCACTCCCAAAGCACTGCTTTGATGTGTTATTCAGGTAAAGCTCCCTTCCCACCAGGAGTGAGGCCAGGAAGGAAGGAAGGGATGAGTGAGATGAAAAGCCCTGTCCTTCCATGCTGAAAATACTACTACTAATTATTATTCTTGTGGCTAATTATTGAGCAGTGGCTCAAATACTGAGTGGCTGCTCTATGCCAGGTAGATATTAGATGCTGCAGTGGTTTGAATGGTGGCCACCCCATCCATAAAGGTATATCCATGTCCTACCCCCTGGAAACTGTGAATGTGACCTTATCTGGAAAAAGGGTCTTTGCAGCTGTCATTAAATTAAAGATCTTGAGATGAAATCGTCCTGGATTATCCAGGTGAGCCCTAAACCCATGACAAATATCCTTACAAAAGACACACAGAGTGGGACAGGAGAAGAGAAGAACTTATGAGGATAGGAGCAGAGATTGGAGTTGTGTGGCCACAAGCCAAGGGTGGCCTGGAGCCACCAGAAGCTGAAGAGGCCAAGAGCAATTCTCCCCTAGGGCCTCTGGAAGGAGGGTGGCCCTGCAGACACCTTTGTTTCAGTCTTCTGGCCTCTGGAACTGTGAGAAAATGAATTCCTGCTGTTCTAAGCCACTCGGTTTGTGGTAATTTTTTTGGTGGACTTAGGAGTCTAAACAAACACTTTACATGCATTATTTTATTTATTTTCTTTCTGAGGGAGATTCACCCTGAGTTAATATCTGTTGCCAACCTTCCTCTATTTTGTATGTGAGCCACCACCACAGCATGGCTACCAATAGATGAGTGGTGTAAGTCCGTGCCCGGGAACTGAACCCAGGCCGCCGAAGTGGAGCAGGCCAAGCTTAACCATTAGGCCACTGGGGCTGGCCCTACATGCATTACTTCTAATCTTCTCTATGACCAGCAAGGTGAAGGTATTATTTCCCCATTTCATAGGCAAACTGCGATTTGGACCTGGGCTTACCTGAATCCCCGTCTCCCTGCTCTCTCCATCATAGAACAATCCTCTTTGAATGTCATCTCTAATGACCTTCCAGTTGAAAAAGTGCTCTTCTGCATTCCTGGCTCATGGGCAGGTCCCTGCTCACCCCACTTGGATTCATCCACCAGCGACATTTAATTGACGGGCCATTTGTATTGGCCACTAGATTAGAGCTGTGGACACAAAGTGGATTGTCCCTAATTCCTCTTTCCTCACCTCATTTAGGGCCTGAAGACTCAGGGGAGGGAAAGTCTAGCTTCCTCATCTCAGAAAATAAATAGAAATATTGTAGAACCCTAAATCATAGTTTAAAATTTTAACAATAACCAGCATCTGTACAGTGATTTATGGATTATGAAGCCTTTCACTCACATCATTTCATCTTCATCAGATGAAGTTACACAGGGATGTTACATATGGATGGGTTCATAGATGAGGATGACAAAGGTTCCCAAGTCATGTGGCTCCATTGGTGTCCACGGTTACTGAGAGGCAGCTCCCCGCAGTACCCTGTCATCAGGGATACTTTATAAAGCTCCTTTGGATCCATCGTAGACTCATAGAAACAGCCATATAATTTCAAGTGCTTAACATTTTGGTCTTTCTATCTGGATTTTTCTCCTTTGAAAATAAGGGAGGCCTGCCAATTGGAATTATAAAGAGCTGGCTCCTTTTTAAGTGGGTTTGGGGTGTTGAATAAATGACTGATGTCAGCAGACAGCCCAAGTCAGAAGAAAGCTCGACTACAGCCTGCTTAGAATAAATATTTGTGATTCCTTGAGCAGCTGTAGCCTCTTAATGTTTGGCTCTTTCACAATGCTTGTGGTCTGTACCTTGATGGATGTCTGTGTTTAAAGAAGTATGGAATTGCCACCAGTGCCTGTGATTCCACCAAAGTGTTCAGCCAAACACAGAAAATGTATGAGTTAACAGTTACGGCACAATTTCCTTTCCTTGGAATGCAAGTTGGTATCTACAGCGAGTGGGCATGTGAGGAGAGGAATGCTTTTGATTCATTGAGTGTTTTGCTTGTGCCATGTTTTTATCTGAAACTAAAGAGATACCAGTCTAATTTTTCTGCAACTCCACTAACTGGAGTAAAATCTGAAATGACGTGCACATGAAGAGAGACCAAAAACCTATCTTCCAGAAACTGGACCTGGTGAAATAATGCCATTAGGGACCTTATCCTAAAATGGATGATTTCTAAGATAGCTGTGACAGACTTAAATTCTATGCCTATAAAGTGTTGTTTTGGCAGCAACAACAAAAAGACGGAACAACAGATAGCTCTGGTTCATGACAAGTCAATTTCATTTAATGTAAATGTATTTTAGCAGATTAAATACATTCACAAATTGACTTACACATTAGAAGATCTGGCACATACACTTGAAACAATTTCTGACAACTATCCCTTCCACCCACTACAGGTCTTGTTTGTGCAGTCTTCTTTAGGTGTATGGTAAAACTTCCCATCTTAACCATTTTTAAGGGCATCGTTCTGTGGCATTAAGTACATTCTCATCAACAATCTCGAGTTCTCCTGGTGTTTTGTTTAGGACTGACTTCCTTTCTTCTCTCTTTACTTTCCTCAGCTTGACTCTTGAAATTCCAACACATAGGCAAAAAATTCTGAAGTTTGTACAAAGGGGAAAAAGAATGATCCACATGGCACCTGTGGTAGGAAAGCTCATCAAAAACTGAAGTAGTGGAGGGAGCCGTGGAGGCCTGCCTTGTGTTTTGTTTCCACTGCTGTGGCAAGAGGGCCCCTTTTCTGGGCTGGGGTGGGGGTGGAGGGTTGGGCAATAGTGAGGAGAAGGGGAAATTAACTCCCCAGGACAGAGTGGAAGGTTTTTCTCTTACTAAGGTCAGGTCCTTCTTAACCCTAGGGAGACCAGACAGACCTTTTTGATAATTGGGACCCTTCTATCACCAAACTCTAACTGATGGGCTCTCAGGTTCTACGGTGGCAGAAGAGGAGAGGAGCAAGTTCTTTCGTGTTGGAGGACTCTGACCCAAAAAGGTGGGAAAGGAGAAAAATAGGGTCTCTGTGTCCTGAGGATCAGATGCTTGAGCCCCAACATGATACCAGGCTGAGAGTCAGCATAAGGCCCAAGACATTTGGGGCTGGGGACGCTTCTGTCGGTACCTAAAAAGAGTGGTTGGACCAGAAGATCCATCTCTCTCAACCCCACGGCTCGAAGAGAGAGTAGAGTTATCATGACTTCAGTAATGATGGAAACTGGTCTTAGAGAAGCTGCAAGCTCTCAGGGAAATGTGGTGTCTCTGGTGTTACCCATATAGACTGGATAAGAGCTAAAGGCTACTAAAGTCCCAGTCAGATACTGAGATGAAAACTCGACTCGCAGTGGCAAGATGTGGCCAGCCTATGCTTTGGGAATGGAGCCCCCAAGTGGGGAACGAAAGACACTCCTGTTACAATGTAGTTTGAACCCCTGAATTCCTGTGAAAGCTATCGTAGCTCAAGGAATCTTTATTAGAATGTGGCGAGATTAGAGAGAAATCCGCTTCTGAATTCTTTAGTGGAAGTTGTAGACAGCCTAGGGTGAGTAGTTCCAACTAAGCACAAAGTTCCTGCTTATAGAGAGGTAACTCAAGTCAACTTAACATCCATTGAGCCAACCACGTGCAAGGCACTGCAATGGACATTTAAAGGTAAGTAGGATACAGTTCTTGCCTTCAAGAATTTTACACGCTAGTGTGGATGGGTGAGCATGGATCACTGTATGACAGGATGACATAAATATTGTAAACTAATGTAAACACGGCACTGAATTTCTTTTTTTTTTTTTTATGATTGGTACCTGAGCCAACAACTGTTGCCAATCTTTTCTTTTTTTTCTGCTCTTTCTCCTCAGATCTCCCCAGTACATAGTTGTATATTTTAGTTGTGGGTCCTTCTAGTTGTGGCATGTGGGATGCCACCTCAATGTGGTCTGATGAGTGGTGCCATGTCCGCGCCCAGGATCCGAACCAGTGAAACCCTGGGCCTCTGAAGCGGAGCATGCGAACTTAACCACTCAGCCACGGGGCTGGGCACTGAATATCTTTAAGTCTTTGCTTCCAGTATAAAGGGCGTATGAAGCCAGTAAGTGAAATACAGTTATGAGGAAATCTATAAGAAAAACTACTAATTAATCAATTTACTTCAATACATACTGATCTTGCATTTACCAGGCCCTAAGTTAGTCACTGGAAATACAAGGAAAAATGAGCACAGTCCCTGTCCTTGAGAGCCTGACACACAGGAATGGGAAAGTGTCAGCCGCTGGCAGCACAGTGTGAGGAGGGGCATCGGGTCCCCTACGTCTCTGTGCCCATTTCTGGGGTGGAAAGTCTCAGGATCCCTTGGACCCAGGAGCAGCCTGATCACTGAGGTCACTGAAGGAGTAGTGGGCCTGGTCCTGCGGTACTTGGGTGGATAAGGGAAGGAAGGGGAAGGAAGGGGGAGCAAGGGGAAGGGGGAAGCGAAGGAAGGGCAGAAGAAGGAAGATGATCTGCCAAAAGTCTGGACAAGTCGCCACCAGGTGTTTCAGTGATGGCTCTGCCATGGCTGAACCTTGTAACTGCCTCTCTAAGACAGACTCGTTAAAGCTGTAGTTTTCCAAGTTGCCTGAGAACATTTGCCAACCCTATAGTTGGACTACCCCGTCCTGTTTCTTTGCAGGTTCACCACAGTCCTGCTTGTCTGTGCCCTGGGATGACCAAAAGGGTGTGGCTATGGCCTGAAGTGATTTCCAGTCCCTTCTGAGATGCAACCCACAGAACAGGGAGGTGGCCTTGGGGGCCAGACTGGAGCCCCACATGGCTGGTTGGCTGCTGAATGCTACATCTATTGCTTTCAGAGCCATTGTGAATGTGGAGTATTGTGGACCTTACAGCTTTTAGCAACATGGTGACTATCTTTACCCAGCAGGATGAGATTCATGTTAGCATACAGGTGAGCCATATGGGCTCTGATGCCAGGTTGCCTGGGATCAAATCACCATTCTAAAGCTTGATAGCTATTTAACTGTGGTCGGGTTTCTTTGCCTCCCCAAGTGTCATCTGAAAAATGGAGATATAAAAAAAAAATCATAACATTACCTACTTCTTGGGGGTAGGGAGAGTTAAATAAAGTAATGTATGTAAAGCTCTTAACACAGTGTCTGCCACATGGTGTTTAAGTATGTTATTTTAATCCTTCAGAAGGGGTCCCACCTCTCAGGGGTTGAGCAAAACCCTTGTTGTGTCAGGGTGGTGTGGGAAATGGAAGCACTACATGAACGGTACTGTAACCCAAGAAGGGCTCATCAGCCACCTTCCCCCAATTTGGAAGGGGTTGAGTGGGATACAATTACCAATTCCTGGTTTTCTTTTCAATCTTAGCAGAAAGGGTATAATTTTAATAAGATGAAAGGAGGCTTGCAGGCTCCTGAGAACAAAGAAAATCACAGGCCACCACTGTGTGTCCACACCTTCTCTGGATCATACTAAGGAATGGGATTACAGAATCTGCAGTGAGGGGGCGACACTGGTGAACTCCACCGAGACCTGGCTTTCCTCTGGGGGGCACGGGGCGGAGAGGGGAACCCAATTCGAGTCCTCTTTTGATAATTGCTGATGTTAAGACAGGCTGGTGGCTCAAGTGTGTTCATAAAGACTTTTCTGAGCATTCCTGAGCTCTGTCCCGCCGGGGTGGCGGCTCTGATTTCTTAAATTACCTGATGATAGTTGACACTTTTAACTTAGAAAAATGAGTAGGTCCCTAGCTCTGTTTTTGAAAGATAATAAGAAAATGCTTAGACGTATTTTCTTAAATGAACTTTTACTCTGGCCCCTTCCCTTCCCCTTCACTTTCCAAATAAAAGACACCCATATCCAACTCTTGTACTTATTATTTTGGTTCAAGAAAACAGCAGAGAATCTAGGATTCCCTGCCACAACCCTCTTCACCAGCTCCATAGTGGTTTTCTCCTCCTTTCCAATGTTTTTTTCTTTACTCACAGTCTTATTGCCCAATGCTTAACACTGGTGCAAGAAAGACACGTATGAATGGTGCACTTGAAATCGTCAATCAGTGAGCGCCTTGCTATATTCTGCCTTGTCTTGAAAACAGCAACTCTCACTGTCTCTTCCCTTTCACCCCCTTAGTTGTCAAGGAAGTAGTATGAGAAGCCTGAGAACAGCAAACCATGAGAGTTGTTAGGTTGCTAAGAGGGAGTGTAACATCTGCATGGAGACCTGTGCGATGTGGTTAGGTCCAAAGCAGGGTATATTGAGAGGACGCATGGATTAGTAACCACCATGGTTGTCTGATCAATCTGCATCAGGTACTGCACTAAAGTATTTAACAAACATTGTTTCATCTGTCCCTCACAATAGCCCAGTGAGCCCGGTATTATTGTTGTTATTATCCCCATTTTTCGATGAGGCTCAGAGACATTAGGTTACTTTCTTGAGGTCCCATGGCTACTTGATGGCAGAACTGAGACTTGAACCATGTCTGCCTTGTGCCAAGGCCTTTGCTCTTCACCACCATGCTGCACTCCAGGACATGGGACCCTCTGTGGCATTATAGAAAAGACAGGCAACTCTTCTCAAGCAGTTTATAGCCTAGAATGGACAGAAATATGTGTAATTGTGTCTTGATGCTGTACCTTAACTAATCTTCACTATTTGTTTAGCAAACAACATATATAGCCTCCGGCTTTGTCATGTGAGGTAAGAGTCACACTGGTAGACTCACATCCCAGCGTGTGGTTTAGACTCACTGTCCCCAAAAGCACTCTTATGGAGGTGTGAATATTTACTCTGTAAGCACAGACAACAAAGTCATTACAGTACCACAGGCGAGGGGGAGGCCTGGGGTCAGCGGGGGGCTGGGCAGGATGGAATGATTTGGCTTGTGAGGTGCTGCAGATGAACTCCAATATCTTTATTGAAGGAAGAGTGCCGTATCCTCCAGGAGTGACAAAGTTGTGGGCCCATAATATCTCGGAGGGATGGGTTCCCCTAATTAATGCCGATTTACTTCCATCCAGGGGTGATTTACCACCAGCTGTGTTATAGAAAGTGGCTGGATAGGCACTGTCATAGAAATTAGGGACGCAGAGAGGATTGGTCCCTTTGGTTCTTCACTGAAGGCAAGACAGACCCATAAGCAACCAATTCTAATGCTAAGGTCCAAGCGCAGGAGTGGAAGTGTGTGTGAGGTTCCGTGTGAGCACAGAAGTGAGAGGGCTAATTCTGCTTGTGAGACTTACAGGGGATTCACAACCTCTGGAGGAGGCTTTGCCGGGCAGAGAAGAGAAAAGAAGATATTTGAAGTCAAACAAGCAGTTTATTCACTGGCTTGGAGGTATGAACATGTATGTCGTTATGGCGGAATAGTGAGAATTTGCATGAGATGTGTACGGGGAGGTGAGGAAGGTGGGGACCCCCATAAAGAAGGTTTACGACAAGGATGTCCAGCAAATCTCTTCCTGTTATATTGTAAACCCAGCTTCGTATCAATAAAAGTGGGAAAGAAAGCACTGAGGTATAATTTTCATGACCACTCTTTTTAGAAAAAGGTTCACATTTCCAAATATTCAAAAGCACAATAATTCCTTTGGCTCAAGATCAGTTTTTGGCCACTGAGTTCCCCATTAAAGAAGAGCTCCAGAAAGAAGAGATACTCCTTTTACGATTACAGAGGACAAGACTGATGATAACTTATTGTGGCTTAAGAGGTGTCTCTGGCAGATTGGGGTGGGACTTTTGACTATTTTTTGATCTTGCAAGGGAAGAAAGGAAAAAACACTACACAATGAAATAGTTAGGACAAAGAGTAAATCCACAGAAGTTTTTGTTTCTTTTCTCTTATTATCCAAGTGACTTCCATAAGTGTGTGCTGTGCAGAAGAATCCACTGATGAATTATTTGCAGCTTTTTACAAGGTTCCTCTGTTTCATGATGGTAAGCTTTCAAATGGACATTAATAATGAACTTCAAATGTCAAATAAAGGAACTTAATGCATGTCATAATTCATAGGGCTTCCAGGCCATTCCAGTCTTTGTATCTGCTACCCAATTAGTGGTGACACTTAAGCAAGTAAGAAATTACAGTGAAAACAGAGATTTTCTTTGAGGATGCTTTTTGGGATGATGCAAAGGCAGTCAAAAACACCTCGAGTGGAAAATACAGTGGAGATCCTAGAACCCCAAGGACTCCTCCCCAGAGAGTTTGAGCAATTTAGGTGATTTAATTTCAGGTTATTTTCTCTGAGCCTCTCCCAGAGGATTTGTGCTGTCCAATCCTGGCTCCTGACCCAGTCAGAAAGGTCCTCAGAGAAAGAAGTTTCTGGAATAAGAGAGAGACTGTTGCAATTCAATATTTCTCCTTCAGTGGTCACGAAGAGAGGTAGAACACGATAATTGTAACAGGATGGCTTAATTTTAAATTATAAAAGGAGACAGGGAAAAATAAATATAAGAACATAATTCACATTCCAAGGAGAGAAGAAAATTAGCAGCAATTTCCCGCTTCGACCCGTTGTGTATTAATGGAATCTATATTGCTCAAGGAATCACAGGGCTGTCCATTATTGTGGAAAAGGAATTTGTTATTAGCATATTGATGTGTGTTCTCAACCATTTTGTGGATTTTATTTTTCAATGCCTCTCTTTCACATTCTTGACTTTTTCTGGGACAAGTTCTCTCCATCACGCAGCATTACGCATGGCCAAGTTCATTTTACAGTGGATGACAAATTGCAGTTGAATTTGTAGGGTTGAAAGGTCGAGGCTGTTCTCGATTAGTCAGTCAGGCTCCCTCAAAGTGTCTCAGTCATGAGAATTGGTTGGAATCCCTCTGTGCCACTGCCTGCTCCACCCCTCATGAATATTGAACTCTGCACTGACATGGATTCTTAATTACTGACTCCATCCAAAGGAGAGGATCATGCCAGGGGATTGACAAAATAAATGGCGTTGTGCCCAGCATTGTATTATTCATCCTAGGGCAGTCCCTAGTCAATGATAACCCAGAATTTCGAAAAACATCCATTTCCTGAGCCCTAAATACGAGACGTGTCTCAGGGGCTCTGCTCCAACCTGTCAACGAGAGAACACCATGCAAGAATCTGCCCCTTTGCCAGAGATACGTCAAGAATTGTCAGGAGGGGAACAAAAACATAGTTCTATTCTTCCCAAACACTAAATTACAGAGACTTTAGAAGCTGCCAGTTGTAAAATGGATGAAGGATGTGTCTAATCCCAGTAGCCCGAAGACCCATGAGCCTTCAGCACAGGCCTTTATCTGTGGGAGGTTTCATTGTGCTAAGCTGACATGAATTTGATGAAAAGAGACCGACCCTAAGATGCCTGGATCTCCTATGAGTCCTCTGTTCGTGTCTGTGTGTGGCTATCTATAAATATCACACTGCACACGCACAAACACACATAAGCAGAAAACCTACAAGAATTCAGACTCTGCTAATTTTAAATTTTGTACCATTCACACAGATACTAGTTAAAATTTAATTTTGTACTGTCGGTACATTAAGACCTGTTTCTTCAATGAAATAATTATTTACCCCTTCTTTTATCTAGCCGATGGCCCTGAGTGCCCTAAATTAAATAATTTTCAGAAATACCTGTTGATAATTATGTAGAAAATTATGATAATTAGTCATGACGTGTACTTTAGTTACTAAATGTATATTAAAGCAATAAATCTATAATCAAAAATTTCACTTTTCCCTTCGTTAAGTATTTAATAATAGCTATCATTTATTAAACCCTTATTTATTAGCATGCTAAATGCTTTATATCCATCATCTTACTTAATTTTTCACCAGCCTTATGAGGTAAGTATAAACGTGATATTGATATTATAGATGGATTCAGAGAGGTTAAGGTACGTGCCCCAGCTCACACAGAGCTGGGATTCAAAGTCCTATCCTCCTGATTCCAAACCCAGGACTTTAGCCACCACGACGTACTGCATTCCTGGCATGGTGAAGCTCATCCCCCATGTGTCTGAACGGGTGGGATTGTTACTGGCCATATCTATGCCCCACAAGGCCTGGCCTCCATGCAGTCATTTAGCAAACACTTGCCCTGCTCTCTTGGACACTTTAGAATGAATGAAGCATGAGCTTAAAGACAAAATGAAAGGTAATATCTACAACAGGAAAGACTTGCTAGCAAATTCATGGATCCGATTTTGCTGTTTTTGTATAGAACCAAACCCCAGATCCTGCGTGCCTTTGTTGGAATGTGAAAGCATTGACTAAAAGGCTTCACAGTTGTTATTCATACTTTTGTTGAAGGCAGAAGACTTTAATTAAAGTGATAATTAATGTTGAAAATAGTGCAAACATCTTATTTATTCATTTAAAAAATGGACACTTTAGTTCTTTCAAAGTGAAGGAGACTAAACCTTCCATAAAAAGGTTTCAGATGATAGAGCCTAAGAAGCGAATTTTAATTGATTTTAATCTGTTCTTTCGTCTTTAGATACATCCCATGTACAAAGATGATGGAAATGCAGTTCAATTCTCTGCATGTTTATTGATAGCCTACATACGCCCTTCTCTGGGGTGGATGCTAGAGACACTTTGGTTTAGGGACTCATAGGTAGTAAGTTGGGCAAATGTGTATGCACTGAGTCTGGAATTGAAGTTTTAAAATGATGGTAACAAATACTATGGCTCCTATAAAAACATTGGCCTAAGCACTATCACACCAATATTTGCACAAGCAATAAAAGAATGACAATAAAATGATGAAGCACTTTCAGGAGAGACGTAGTAGCACGGTTCACACACCAATAGATACCTGAAATGGAATCAAACTAACACCTTTGGATTTGTCTAAATTGGAAGTTAGATTTTCTACACAACTTAATTGACTCATTGAACCTTCCCTGCAAAGGAACGGGTTAATTTTATCTCGGCAGAAATTTGCCAAATAAACTAACCTGATGCTTGACATTCAAAGTTGGCTACATTGATATGTTTATGGGCCTTTAAAGGTGTTGGTGGACGTGGTCTTTAGGCTTCACCAAGTGAGGAAGGACATTTTGTTTTACAAATTAGAGTACAGGGTAAACGTTCCAGTGGGCCCTTCGGTCTAGTGAACAGGTAACAAGCGATGTTGATTGAGAGGATGGATAGGTTGCTGTTCACAAGGCTTCCTCATGGGTCAAGGATAGATCCCAAAAGTCTCTAGTTTTCTTTCAATCATCCATTATACATCTGTTACCCAGGGCGAAGAGGTGCAGTACATGGCCTCTGAATCAGACAGACTTAACTTTGGCTCCTGACTTTGCCACCTAGTGTCTCCCTGTTATGGGTTGAATTGCATCCCCTCAAAATTCAGATATTGAAGTCTTTAATCCCCATACCTCAGAATGCGTCCTTATTTAGAAAGTGAGTCATTGCAGATGTAATTATTTAAGATGAGGTCAGATTGGAATAGGGTGGTCCCCTAATCTATGGCTGGTGTCCTCGTAAAAGGGGGAAATTTGGACATAGACATGCACACAGAGAGAACGCCGTATGAAGATGAAGGCAGAGATCGAGGTGGTGCTTCTACCAGCCAAGGACCACAAAGATAGCCAGCAGATGAGCAGCTCGGAGAGAAACATGGAACAGATTCTCCCTCCCAGCCCTCAGAAGGAACCAACCCTGTGGACACCGTGACTTTGGATTTCTAGCCTCCAAAACTGTGAGACAGTAAATTTCTATTGTTTATTCCATCTAGTTTGTGGTACACTGTTATGGCAGCGCTAGCAAACTAATACACCATGTAATTCTAAGCAAATTCCTTCATTTCAGTAAGTTTTGGTTCACTCATCTATAGAAGGATGATACTAGTACCTACCCCACTGCAGTATGATGAGTTGAACAGTGCTTATCACATTGTGTTGGAAAGACTTCTTATTTTTTCACTGTAAGCTCAGTGAAGGCAGGGACCACGTCTGCTGTCCCTGTTCTGTTCCCAGTGGCTGCACAGTAGATGTTTGATTAGTAATTATTGAATGATGAAGTGAGCTATTTAATTAAATGAGGAAAACTATGCAAAATATCTAGCACCCAGTAATAATAGTGAATGCTTATTCTATACCGGGCTTGCAATGAAATCTTCCTAATCCACACAATATTTCAATGTAATCCTCCCAACAACTCTATGAGTTAGGTGCTGTTTTATCACTTTCATTTCACTGAAGAAGAAATGGAGACAAAAAGAGGTGAAGTAATTGCCAAGAGTAATATTACTGGCAAGCTGAGCTTCGAACCCAGGCAAGCTGATTTCAAGCATCTCAACAACTACACTATGCTGCCTTTTGGTGGTTGCTGTGTGTGTTCTGTAAATACTACTTCACTACACTATCTTCTTTCTTTCCCTCCATAATTTTTTCTTAGCCATTGTGATGTTGCTGTTGTGTGTGAAATTGGCTGGGCTAAAGTACAGTCATACCCAGAATTCCTTTCCCAGTGTATTTCTAGATAGGGTGATCTACGACAGATATTCTCTCATGAGAGTTGGAAAATAGAAGGGAAGCAGTAGCCTTTTGTCACACACACACACACACACACACACACACACATACTTTCTCCCAGTTATTCAATCAAACATAATCTAGATGCTACTATGAAGGGATTTTAAAGATGTAATTAAGGTACCTAATCAGTTGATTTTAAGTTAGAGAGACTATCCTGGGTGGGTCTGACCTAATTAGTTAGAAGGGATATTATCTCCATGGGCCTGACCTAATTGGTTGGAAGCTCTTCAAAGAGAGGCCTTCACTAGAGGGAGAATGAGAGAGAAAGAGAGAGAGACTGAGTCTAGTGATAATCTCTCTCTGATGGTTTCCAGAATCACTTGTGTGAAGGTCTGACCTAGGACTGTTTCCAAGGATAACTATGTGTTCTCTAGTTGGTTTCCCACTTTTCACCTCAATTTGGTTATGAAATGCTTGTTGTAAGTCGTGTACTGAGATGGGCCTGAAATTTGATACAAACTCTCAAAGATATAAACCTGTAAAACTGGAAGGAATGCTAACCAGCATCTTGTCTGATCCTTTTCCTCTGTATATCAGGAAATTATTTCAGTGAGCGATTTTCTCAAGGTTGTGCAGCTGGTTAATTATAGAGCTAAATCTCAAACCCAAGTTGTCTGATTCCTAATGCTATTTTCTTTTTACTATACCAAACTATTTCTCAGTTGTTATTAATTTTAAAAAGTAGTCTTTTAGACATTAATACGTTCACCAGCTATGACGAGGTCTTCTTTTTTAGATCATCTCATCCTTTATACTTATTAAGAGCTCACAGATGCTTATTAGAAATGACATCAATTCCCTGTTGCCCCATTGCCTTGTTGGTACTTACATCAAGAGGTGAAGTTCAGATGAGTTATATTCATATTTTGTGAGAGGGCAGCAGCACATTTGTAACCAGTATTATTGAAGCATTAGGATCAAATTTAACCAACCATGATGAATCAAAGACCAAGAGAAAAGTAATGTGATTCTGGCTATCACTGGACAATGTGCCCGTGGTTTGAATTATCTTTGAGTTCACAGGGAACATGGGAACAAAGCTTCCCAGACACCGCTCTGACAACGACTTTTGGTGATCTCCCGGGAACCAGCCTATGAGCTGGGTTCTCAGAAGCTCTGATTGAATTGCTCCTTCTGCAGCATCCCCAGCTCCTCACCCTCTTGTCCCTACACCCCTTGCAAACTCCCAACCTGGAATCAATTGCACCCTAACCCATCCATTTTCAGGTGATCGTGAACTCTTGGAGAAGCTCACACAGCTGTCAAGTGGCGCAGCTGCCAACTCACACTCCTGGGCTCAGCCGGGCCCTTAGTTCTGCCACTCAGCTTTATTTTTTTTAATTGAATTTATTTTTTTTTTCAGTAACATTGGTTTATAACATTATATAAATTTCAGATGTACATCGTAATATATTTCAAACTCTGTGTAGATTGCATCATGTTCACCAGCCAAAGACTAATTACCATCCATCACCACACATGTGCCTAATCACCACTTTCTCCCTCCACCCTCCCCGCTTCCCCTCTGGTAACCACCAATCCAATCTCTGTTGCTATGTGTTTGTTTGTCATTGTTTTTATCTTCTACTTATGAATGAGATCATTCGGTATTTGACTTTCTCCCTCTGACTTATTTCACTCAGCATAATACCCTCAAGGTCCATTCATGTTGTCACAAATGGCCGGATTTCATCATTTCTTATGGCTGAGTAGTATTCCATTGCGTATATATACCACATCTTCTTTATCCATTTGTCCCTTGATGGGCACCTGGGTTGCTTCCAGCTCTTGGCTATTGTGTATAATGCTGCGATGAACATAGGGGTGCATGTATCTTTATGCATTTTTGTTTTCAAGTTCTTTGGATAAACAGCCAGCAGTGGAATAGCTGGATTATATGGTCGATCTATTCTTAATTTTCTGAGGATACTCCATACTGCTTTCCATAGTGGCTGCACCAGTTTGCACTCCCACCAGCAGTGTATGAGAGTTCCCTTCTCTCCACATCCTCTCCAACACTTATTGTTTTCTGTCTTGTTAATTATAGCCCTTCTGATAGGAGTGAGGTGATACCTCACTGTAGTTTTAATTTGCATTTCCGTGATAGTTAATGATGTTGAACATCATTTCATCTGCCTGTGGGCCATCTGTATATCTTCTTTGGAGAAATCTCTGTTCAGATCTTTTGCCCACTTTTTAAATTGGTTTGTTAGATTTTTTGTTGTTGAGATGTATGAGTTCTTTGTATTTTTTGGATATTAACCCCTTATCTGATTTGTGGTTTGCAAATATCTTCTCCCAATTGTTAGGTTGTCTTTTTGTTTTGTTAATGATTTCCTTTGCTGTGCAGAAGCTTTTTAGTTTGATGTAGTCTCTCCCATTTGTTCATTTTTTCTATGTTTCCCTTGACCAGTCAGACATGGTATTTGAAAAAAATGCTGTTAAGACAGATGTCGAAGAGTGTACTGTTTATGTTTTTTCTAGAAGTTTCATGGTTTCAGATCTTACATTCAAGTCTTTAATCCATTTTGAGTTGACTTTTGTGCATGGTGTAAGATAATGGTCTACTTTCCTTCTTTTGCATGTGGCTGTCCAGTTTTCCCAACACCATTTACTGAAGAGACTCTCCTTTCTCCATTGTATGCTCTTGGCTCCCTTGTCAAAAAATTAGCTGTCCATAGACGTGTGGGTATATTTCTGGGCTCTCAATTCTGTTCCATTGATCTGTGTGTCTGTTTTTGTGCCAGTACCATGCTCTTTTGGTCACTATAGCTGTGTAGTATATTTTGAAATCAGGGAGTGTGATGCCTCCAGCTTTGTTCTTTTTTCTCAGGATGCCTTTGGTTATTCGGGGTAGTTTGTTGTTCCCTATAAATTCTAGGATTCTTTGTTCTATTTCTGTGAAAAGTGTTGTTGGAACTTTGATAGGGATTGTGTTGAATCTGTAGATTGCTTTAGGAAGTATGGACATTTTAACTATGTTAATTCTTCCAATCCAAGAGCACGGAATATCTTTCCATTTCTTTATGTCACCACTCACCTTTTTGCTTCTCTTTATTAAGCTCTCTTCTTTGTGTTATCAGCTCTTCATTCATTAGTCTCCTACTCAGTCCTCTGAGCAGATGCCCTAAGATCCTACTTCACCTGAATAATTTGTCCAGTTCTCTTGCCCATCCCCTGCAAGCTCTCGTGAATCCACAACAGTCCCCAGTCTCAAGAGGCTGGAGAGCCTTTCCTCCCACGAAGACTTCTATTATGTTCTCCCTCTCATTTTCCCCCATCTCCTCTGGGACCCCACTCCACCGCAATGCCTCTCTCTCTTGTACTCTCCAATCCTCCTTTCTCTGATGGCTCTTTCTCCTAAGATTATGAACATGATGAAGACCCTGCCATTCTAAACAAATAAACAAAAACAAGCTCAACTCCCATCTTGGTTCTCTGCCCTTCTCTAGCTATTACCTAATCTGTCTTCTCCTTTGAAAATTTTTTCCAAAAAATGTTCCTCATTTACTGTACCAACTTCCTCAACTCCAAACCTCCCTGAGTCTAGTTTCTGTTCACTGCTCACACTCTCATTCATTTACTGGTTCATTTGTTCATCATCATTCATTTTTTTCACCCACTCAACAAGCATTTACTGAATACCTACTAGGTGCCAGGTACGGTTCTAGATGTTGGAGAGAGAGCAATAAATTCCATTGCAACTACTCTTCCTAAGTTTCCTATGTTTTCTTCTACAGGTATTATAGTTTTAGGTTTTATATTTTTATCTATGATCCATTTTGAGTTAATTTTTGTATATAATATGAAGTATGGATCCAAGTTCATTTTTTACATATGGATGTCCAGTTGTTCCAGCACCACTTGTTGACGAGACCATCTTTTCTCCGTTGAATTGCCTTTGCTCCTTTATTAAAAGCCAGTTGAGCACGTACATATAGGTCTATTTCTGGACCTTGTATTCAGTTTCGTTGATCTATTTGTCTCTGTTGACACCAGTACCACACTATCTTGATTGCTGTAGCTTTTTATGTAATACGTCTTGAGGTCATGTAGTGTTAGTCCTCCAAATTTGTTCTTCTTTTTCAAAGTTGTTTGTGGCTATTCTAAGTTCTTTGAATTTCCATATGAATTTTAGAGTCAGCTTGTCAATTTCTTTCCTTTTTTTTCTTTTTGGGGAAGATTAGCCCTGAGCTAACTGCTGCCAATCCTCCTCTTTTTGCTGAGGAGGGCTGGCCCTGAGCTAACATCTTACTCTACTTTATATGTGGGACGCCTACCACAGAATGGCTTGCCAAGCAGTGCCATGTCCACACCTAGGATCCGAACTGATGAACCCTGGGCTGCCAAAGCAGAATGTGCAAACTTAACCACTGCGCTACCGGGCCAGCCCCAGTTTGTCAATTTCTACCAAAAAAATCCTGCTGGGATTTTGAATGAAATTGCGTCAAATCTATAGATAAATTTGGGGTGAATTGACATCAGTCTTGAGTCTTTCAGTCCATAAACATTGTATGTTTCTCCATTTGTTTATATCTTCTTTAATTTCTCTCAGCAATACCTTATAGTTTTCAAATTACAGATCTTATACGTTTTATCATATTTATCAATAAATATTTCATTTTTTATGCTATTGTAAGTGATTTTGTTCTTTATAATTCCAGTTTCTGATTATTCATTGCTAGGTTATAGAAATACAATAGATTTTTGCATATTAATCTTCCGTCTGCAACATTGCTAAACTCATTCTGATGACTTTTAAAATTCATGTTGTCTGCAAATGAAGAATTTTACTTCTTTCTTTCCAATCTTTATATCTTTTATCTCTTTTCTTGTCTTATTGTACTGGCTGCAGTGCAATGATGAAAAGAAATTGTGAGACAGGACAATCTTGCCTTATTCCTGATCTCAGGGAAAAAGCATTCAGTCATTCATCATTAATTGATGTTCGCTCTAGGTTTTTCACTGATGCGCTTTATCAGATTGGGGAAGTTTCCTTCTGTTCATGGGTTATTAAATTTTTCTCAGGAATGAGTGTTGAATTTTGTCAAATGCTTTTTTTTTTTTGCATCTATTGAGACAATTATAAGTTTGTTTTAGTTTTCTTAATATTGCATTGATTAAGTTGACTGATTTTTATTGTTGCATCATCCCTTTAACTAGGGAATAAACCTAGTTGGTCACAATGTGTTATGCTTTATGTATTATCTTTTATGTATTTATGTATTTTTGGATTTGATTTGCTAAAATTTTGCATCTACGTTCATGAGACACAATAGTCCACAGTTTTCTTTTCTTGGAGTGTCTTTGTCTAAGTTGGTATCAGGGTAATTCCGGCTTCATAAAATGGTTTGGGAAATGTTCTTTCCACTTCCATTTTCTACAAGAGTTTGTGTATAGGTGGTATTATTTCTTTCTTAAATGTTTGGTAGAATTCACCAATGAAGCATCTGGGCCTGGAGTTTCTTTTATGAGCAGGTTTTAAATCATAAATTCCAATTCCTTTCATAGACAAAGCACTATTAGTTGTCTATTTCTTCTTGAATGATCTTTGTAGTTTGTGATTTCAAAGACTTTATTTTATTTAAGTTATCAGGCTGTTTGATATATGGTTCATAATACTCCATTTTTGTCTTTTTAATATCTGTAAGATATATAGTGATCTCTCCCTCTTTCCTTCCTGATATCGGTAGTTTGTGTCTTCTCTCTTTTTTTTAATCAGACTGGCTCAAGGTTTATCAATTTTATTGATCTTCTAAAAAAGCCAGCTGTTGGTTTCATTGATTATTGATTTTCAGTTTGCTCGATATATGTTCTCATCATTGTTTCCTTTCTTCTGATTGCATGAGGTTGATTTACTCTACTTTTTCTAGTTTCTTAAGGTTGAAACTTACATTATTGATTTGAGATTTTTTATATTCTCTAATGTAAGCATTTAATGTTATAAATTGCCCTCTAAGAACTGCTATAGCTGTATCCCTCAAATTTTGATGCTATGTTTTCTTTCCATCTTATTAAAAATATTTTTTAATATTTCTCGTGAATTCCTCTTCTAACCAAGAATTATTTAGAAGAATGTTGTTTAATATAAGGTATTTAGTGATTTTTCTAGGTAAGTTTCTGTTATTGATTATGACTTAATCTATGGTGGTCAGAGAAGAGAATTTTACATGATTTTAATTTTTAAAAAATCGTTGAGGCTTGTTTTATGACTCAGAACATGGCCTCTCTTGGTGAACGTTCCATAAGCATGACCAACGAATGTGTACTCAGCTGTTGTTGATTAAAGTGTCCTCTAAATAGCAATTAGGTCAACTTATTTAGTAGTGTTGATCACTAAGTCTTACTGATTTTCTGTCTACTTGTTCTGTCAGTTATCGAGAGGAGTGTCAAAATCTCCAGTTATAATTGTATACTTATCTATTTTTTCTTGTTTTTCAATCAGTTTATACTTCATGCATTTTAAAGCTGTACTAAGTGCCTGCGCATGTAGGATTCTTATGTCTTTTTGATGAATTGACCACTTTGTCATTATGCAATGTCTCCCTTTATCCCTGGTAATAGTCCTTTTTTTCCTGAAATCTGCTTTGTCTAATATTAATGTAACTACTTCAGCTTTATTTTGAGTAGCAATTCCATAGTGTATCTTTTTTCTCCATCCTTTTACTTTTAATCAGTTTGTGTTTCCCTGTTTTTGGAGTAGGTTTCTTATAGATAGCAAATAGTTGGGTCCTGTTTTGCAATATAATCTGACAATCTTAGCTACACTTGTACCACCAAGAGGGTCTCTCCCTGGTCTCCCGCCCTTTCCGCCATCTTTCTTGTGAGCACTCTCTAGAGACCACTGGTAAAGAGCTTGCAGGTGAGTGCAAACTTGCCTTGTGTCTGGGGAGCCTGCCTATTCCACACTGACAAGCTAGCCCACACCAGCTTTTAAGAATATGTCAAAATCTTAGATAACGTCTTTCTACCCACTTGTACAGCAGCCACCTTTTCCTTCCTTACTCTGCCAAAGGTGAAGCCGCATTTGCGTTCCTTCTCTCCTCGCGGGGCTTGTCACTCTTTGGAATTCAGTTTGCTTGGTTGCCTTGTGACCTCGGCTCCTTGATGGGTTCAAGAAAAGTTAGGATTTTGTAGATTATCTGCCATTTTCTCCTGTGGTTTTCTACTTCCTAAGTGAAAGCAGAAGCTTCCTGGAGGGTTTTAAGCAACAGAGTGATGTTATCTGAGGGACATTTTTAAAAGCTCCCTCTGGCTGCTTTGTGGAGAATTCACTTTAAGGGAATAAGAGTGGAAGTGGGGAGACCATGGAGGAGGCTGGCAAAATAGTTTAGTCACGAGAGAATGGTGGCCTGGAGCAGGGTGGTGCCCGGGGAGAAGGAGGGGTTTGGGACATGTTTTAGAAGTAGACTAAGAGGATTGGATGATGGACTGAATGAGTGGAGTGAGGGAAAGAGAGGACTCAAGGGGGACTCCTCCCCTTAGTGCGAGCAATGGAACGAATGCTGGTGTCAAAACTGATGGGAAAACAGATCTAGGGGGAAAGTCAAGATTTCTGTGTTGAACATGCGGCAGTATCAAGTCAGAAGTTGGATTCTCAAGTCCAAGGCTCAGAGGAGAGTTCTGGTCTGACGAGTTACCTGTGAGAGTTAACAGTGTAGGAATTATACTTAAAGTCTTGGGACTGGATGGGGTTACCTAGGGAACAGATGTAGATAGACAAGGTCACCCATTTGACATAGGATGGAGGAAGTGGAGGGAGCATCAAGGAGACAGAGAAGCAATGGCCAAGGACACAGAGGAAAGACTTAAATGATCCCTTGAAGGAAGATTTTAATCTAGATTTGGTAGGAATCCATAAATCACAAAAATACTGTATTTCATTCAAGAGAAACTTGAAATAATAAAACTCTATTAACTCTTTTATTAGGTAAGTAAGACTGCCAACTGCTTCTGGAATCTTTGGCCCAAGATCTTTTATTGATACCAAGCAGAGGTCTGCCAATTTCTGGGGTGGGGGCTGGAACCTCTCTCTTTCCAAGACCAACTGCAGAAAAAGGCTAATAGGTTCTCGAAAGAAACCCTGCTCCAAGTTCCACAGGCTCAGACCGAGCCCTTCATTTGGAGCTCAGTAACAAAGTTTCTTGCAGTTGCATGCAGAGGTGTCTTACAGGAAATTTTATTAAGCTTTGCAGATATGTGCACATGTCAGAGGTTTGATGTTCCTCTAAATATTTGCATCACCTCCTTCTCTCTCTGAGGCAGATGCTTCTTGGTCTGGTGGGTCCTGGCATCATCACATGGATTCCTTCTTTGGTCTTTGCATGTGTTATTGTGAAATCTTCAGAGAAGACATGCTCCATTGAGGAAGAGAAATGTGGCTAAAGGAGCACATTCATGAGGCTGATCAGATGTTTTTATTGGTTGTGACCTTTCTACTTAACCCCGGGAATGTGCTGGTTTTGATTTTAAAAATAAATCATAAATCTCGCATTTATTTTATTTGTCCTCTGAATCACATACAGACTTATGATTTAGAAAGAGTTTGGATTTGTTTTTCAGGCAGTTAAGAACAATATGATGTCCCTCTCAAACTTTCGGAATGACAGAATGAGACAAGCTGTACAGAGGAGGGCGAATTTTGGTCTGAGAGTCCCAAACACCATTTATTCTACTGCTGCTTTCCAGCAACTATAAAAGGCCACCGTTTCAACATGCACTTAGCATGCTGCAATGGGATCCATGCGCCTGTTAAGAAATGCTTTAGGAATGAATTCTGTTGGGCTCTAGAGCACTGCACACTTCCCAAATGTTCACATTTTCCTCCCCTAAGGCACATACATTTGGATGTTTGAATCCATCTTGATCCTTATCCCTCCCCTTGGCACCTAGAATGTCATTTTTCAGATAATTATTTTTAGTCAGTATGGGCATCTCTGTCATCTTGTGTCGTCTTAAGGACCTTGGTTCTTTCTGCTAACCCCAGGGAATGCATCCCCACGCCAGCTATATTCCAAGATGGCCCTGCTTCTCCCTGCTCTGTCCTTCCATCCCTGCCCAGGAGGGGGAGCCACTGATGCACCCCGCCCAAATGCAGCATTGGCAGTGGAGCACCTGGGACCACCTGGAGAGGCATTTTCCATTTTCCTCTTCAATAGAATTAAGATGCTTCCCTCATTCTGTTTTGCATCACCTCTCTTAGTGTTTTATTTTATTTGTTTTGGTTTATTTGGGATTTTTTTCTTAATTTCAGAGACTATATGAATAATTAGAAGCAAGCTGTGATCACTAGCAAAGTTTTATCACCTGACTCTGCTTCTAAGCGTATTAGCTGAAGACAATTAATATGAAGGTAGCCTGAATTTAAAAGAAAAAAAGGTTTTGGTTTTTATGGAACTCAGATGTCCAGATGGGTGGGGGTGGGGAGGGCAATTTCCCTGCCCCTTCACTTAAGAGTTCCTTGAGTTTGGCTTGAACGATTGCTCTCCCCAAAGTTGTGCAAATTCCTGGGGAGGCAGAAGGAAGGCTCATTCTTGTGGAGTCTCCTGAACTGATTCGGGTTGAGGGTCATCTTGCCATCTTCAGGCGTTATTTTTGTTCTGTGCTATGACAACCCAGACATGGAACTTAGCCCCTTCCTTTGCCTCACACACATATTCAAACAAATACACACAAACCACTCAGACAAGGCGTGCGGGTGCGTTGCAGACTAAATGTGTTTGAGAAAATGGAGTGGAGGAAGACTTCACAGCAGCGCAACTTCACATTTAATATTAGACATCTGGTTGTATTAGTGTATAGACAGAGAGAAAGAGAAAGAGAGAGAGAGATTTATTTTAAAGAGTTGGCTCATGTGATTACGGAGGCTGGCAAGTCCAAAACCTGCAGTTTAAGCCTGAAGCTCACCAGACTGGAGACCCAGGAAAGAGCTGACCTTGCAGTTCAAGTCAAAAGACTGCCTGCTGGCAGAATTCCCTCTGCTGGGGTGGGGGAGCTGTGGTCTCAGGCTTTTGTTGTAGACAGATCTTCAACTGATTGAATGAGGCCCACCCACATTATGGAGGGCAACTGCGTTACCCAAAGTCCGCTGATTTTAACCTTAATCTATGCCAAACACCATCACAGAAACATTCAGAATAATATTTGACCACATTTCTGGGAACCCCATGGCTCAGCCAAGTTGACACATAAAATTATCCATCACCTCGGTCTTTAAAAGTCTTTTCCTATTGCACTGAGCTGCCCAGCAACCCCAGTCTCCCTGCTCTTTTCCCACCCCCAGTGCCTGCTTATTTCTAGCACTGTCAAGTTTCACTACTTGTCTTACCTGGTTGACTCTTGAGGGTCTCATCTTCCATCCCCAAGTGGCATATCAGTGTGTTTTCCTGGACAGAATTAGTTTCCTCACTAAGAGTCCTTGGTCCAACTGTTAAGATGTTTGTTTCCCCCACTCTGTTACATCCTTAATAATGCTGGCAATTTAAAAATCTTTGAGGGTGTTCCGTGTTAAAGAAACTGAGCAATCACTTGCATTTAATAAAACTATAACAATTTATATTATAAAAGGACTAATCGTAAAGAGTCTATTAAAAAGGAAAATTCCCTTGTGCCTTTAAAACATGATCGCGTATAAAATTTGCTTTCCCTGCGATCTCTCCAGACACTCTGATAACGAGAAGGCAGACACGACTAGAGTTTGCTCCTTATTGAGCCAGCGCTCACCGCGTGCAGCCTAGAAAGCGGGAATGCCCAGTCGGACTGTGCTTCTGCCTGGGTCGGTGTGGCCTCATGCTCACAGCTAAAAATGCCTCGTTCCTGGCCGACTCTAGAGTGGCTGAGAACAGCAAATACTTAGAGACAGAGAAGTTTTTTTCTATGATTTTGTTTTTACCACTAAGATTAGCATGTATTTATTAAAGTGATAATCAGCTAACATTTTTGAGCACCTGCTATGTTGCAGGGTCCTCTGTTAAGCGCAGTGTATGCCTTACCTCGCTTGATTTTTACAAATCCCTCTCATGAGATGCTCTTATCACTTCATTTTATAGATGAGGCAGTGGAGATTTGACTACTGTTTGTAAGGTCACACAGCTGACCCTCCTGAGGGATTTGCATCCAAAAGAACCTGACTCCAAGCTTAGCCAGTATGCCAGGCTCTGTCTGATCACGTGCTGGATGTTCTGCTGGATGCCTCCTGCAGCAAACGGGTTGGTTTTGTTAGATCTTAGCCATTGATCACATTACATACTTAGCCACATCACAGCATTTTACGATAAAATTAAGAATCCCTTTTTTCCTCAATTCCTTGTTGCAAATCAAATTTTAGAGTATGGGTGGGAGGCCCTGGGGGCACTTAGCTTCTTAAGGCTCTAGCCTACAGAGTCTTGTGGAACAAAATTCTGGCTCATTCTTCAGTAATACAGCTTGGGGCCAGTGTTGGTATCAACGTGGTGTTGTTACGTGGCAAAAGCCGAGGCGTCATCCTCTAACTGCCACCTGCTCTGATGTCTCAGGGGGTGTTGTCTGTCTTGTTCTGAGTGACTTTTAGAAACGAGGATTCTTGGACAACTCCCTGAGAAGTTATTCCAGAATCTTAGAACAAGCAAAGTCAGGAAGAATAGCAGAATGTAAGACAGAACAACAAGAACATCCTGAATTTCCCTCCAGGCAGGGTTGGGAACAGTATCCATAACATCTCTGGAGAGAAGAAAAATGAGAACTGTCACTTGCTCTCTCTCTCGTCACCCCTGCTGGAAGGGGCACATGGCCATTCAGCTGCAATGCCACGGAGCTCCTCCTGAGCTCTCGGGAGAACAAGAGGACGTGTCTGTTTAATGCGTTGTACAGAAAGCAGTGAGGCTGGAAGTGAATGATCCCACCCAAAGGGACAGAGAGCAGCCCTCCACTGCCCCGGTGATAGAACGCTGGCCATCATGGGGGTGGGGACCTGGACGCACGGGACGGAGAAGTTCAGCAACAGCAGCAGCACAATAAATACCATTTCCTACAAGGAGCACAGGTGGCTGGAGAGTGCAGGGCACATTGAAAGGCAAGCCAACCTTCGACTCAGTGCTTAGGAGACTCTGACCAAGTGCAAGCAGAGGCAGAGAGCGCTGCTGCCGCCCTGACGCTGTAGCACACGCAGCAGCCCAAGGAAGAAGGGAGGCCACGGGGGCCCAGCTGGACCACACCACTCCCTTCTTCGTGCGGACGTTAGCGAGGGAGGCGAATGGCCGTGTGGGCATCATTTACATGTAAAAATTGCTCTTCATCATTTCTTTTCTTTGTTATCCAAATAATAGACAGGGATTGTGAAGGAGAGAAAGCAAGAAGGAAGGAAGGAGGGAAGAAAGGAAGGAAGGAAGGGAGGAAGGGAAAAGAAAGAGAAGGAAAGAAAAGAAAGGTAAGAACAAGATGAGGGGTACCATGGGGGAAACTGCAACTTCCTCTGAATCTATAATCATTTCCAAAAAAAAAATAAAGGAATGACGAAATCCCATAATTCCACCCTGCAGAAATCGCCATCGTTAATATTGTTGCACGCATCTTTGGTTACATGTGCGTGTCTGTATAATTCATTGTGATTAACAAAGCACAATAAATTGAATGAGAGAGAACTACAGAGCAGGAGTGAGTCATTCTCATCAAATGTTTTGCATCCTTATAAAGTTTCCACAATTCCTCCACGTAAAGCTATGTTAAGCTCTGGATTGAGAGGACCCTACCTGACATTAGAGTAAGGATTCTGTTGTTTCAAATGGACAAAACCCCTGGAAGCAGCCTACTTCTAGAATTCTGCCTTAAAAGTGTTTACTTCTCCCTGGGTAGACTATCCATCTCAGTTTCCCTCAGAAAAGATCCCTGTGTTGAGGGCTTCAGAACCTTGCCATTTACGTAGGCAACAGTCCTTATAGAAGAGTGACTAGTACAGCCGATGAAGAATGACATAGCAGAATAATAGGATATAGAAAGAGATTTAAGAGAAATCCACATCCTGAACACAGAAGATGAAAAGGAAGGAAATACGATGAAGGGTGTATGGTACACGCCTAAAATTAAGCCCAATATTATGTGCTGTCTTGAAATCTGAATCCAGAAGGGCCTTGAATGGCGTAACCACAAGTTCCCCTCCCTACTCTGCTCCCATGGATAAGATGCCGTAGCCACACAACCCTCCATATCACAGGGACCAAGCACAGTGCCTGCTTATCCCTGAATCCTGGGCTTCAGTTCCCTGCCAGCCCACAGAATTATTCAAACAAGCCAACTCCATCCTCCCTTGGGAACCAGGGTGCACTCCACCCTTTTGATACTACGAAACCTGACTCCCCAGCCCCTCGGTTCCTGACTGCAACCCTGCATGGCTTTGTGTGGCATGCAGGTCCTCCTGCCCTAGGCTTTGAGCATGTGTGACTAATAAACTGCTGTTCATCTCATCTGCCCAGTGTCACTGTCGAGTGTTTGGCCATCCCCCAAAGCCGAGGGTGGGACTCCCTCCTTCACCAACAGGGTGAAGAGGAGGCGATCAAAACAGGGTGGGGTGCTGAGTCAGGAGTCACAGCCTTGCCCAACCAAGGAGCCATGTGGCCTTGGGCAAAGTGTTTGTCTGTTTGTGAAGTCCTAAGTCACAAAACAGAAGCTGTTAGAGCTGGTTGAGTCAATTCTGTTTGCTTGATTTACTTACATTTCCTGCCTTTGTCAGTAAATGTCAGCAAGCAGGGTTTGCCTTGCACGGGTTGCTCTGCCAGTGCGGGAGGAACTCCCCCCCAGGGCAGGCCACTGGCTGCAGGGTGGGCACCTTGAAGGGTTGGGCTTCAGAGCTGGGAGTGACACGAATATGTCAGGACCGCAAGAGGAAGGAAACTCCTTATCTCTGAGCCTTCCTGTCTTCTTCTTACTGAGGTTTTTCCACATTAAAAGTGTAAAAGGGCATAAACGCAAGCATGCTTTTGAGATCTAGGCATATTTGAGTAATTCGGAACAGGCGTTTTATATCCAAAGGGGCAGAGAAAAAGAAAGGCTAAGAAAACAAGCTACTGAGATTATCTTTCCTTCAAGAACCAAAGGAATGAGAGTAAATAAATTCATTAAAGAAGAAAGTGTCCTCTGCTATGTTTTGGCATCATCATTCTTATCTGTCCTTTCAAAGACCTTTGTTCTTATAGTAACAGAACTTCATACTTCTTTGGGGGTTTGGAGGGAGGTCTCCCTTTGGTTGTTCACAATCGTCCCACAATATGTAGCAGCTACTTCATATTTATGGAACATAGGAGGAGGCAGTGCAGACATTATTATTCTCAGATACCAGGTAAGTTAACGGTATAAACAGCAATGCGCTGAGACCTCCTGTTCCTTGTTACCATCCTACAACAAGGGATGCACATGGTGTGAAATCCCTCTTAGCAAGCCTGCCATCTCTCTGTTTAGACAATGCTGATCGCTGCTGCCCTCAGAGACAGCAGACAAGAGATGTCAATGGGAGAAGAAGCCAGCTGGTACTCAGGCAGGGCCTCACAGACCGGTGGTGCCTTGGGAAGGGTTACATAGTTCAGGAGAGGGTCTAAATGTGCAATTCCAGAAAATGTGCAGGCCAAGGGGAGTAACTCCTGCTCAGCAAACTCGCAAAGACTGACCTGTAAACCAGACTTCTAACTTGTCAGGCCACGGTGAGATCCTTAACTGCCGAGCGGCATGGATGTGTGCGTCAACTGTCCAATTTTAAGATGCGCTTTTCCCCCTCATGTTTTAACATCCCTGACACAAGGATTCATTTTGCAACCAGACAGCAGCTCTGACATAGTTGCTGTTGCCTGCAAATGGATGAATTTGCTTGGTATTTCTTGAGACATGCCTGGAAAATTGCAGCCATTGATGCTTCAGTCAACAAACCAGGGAAGACCTCTTGAGAGAAAGAATACGAGTCATGATTCTTGTCTGAAAACTTCTGTTGATGTCTATCTGGTAAGATCGAGAAAGCACTGGAATCGAAACCGTCAGAATTGGTGTTGGCAGCTTGAGAAAAGCTTGGAAGAAAATCTGAGTGGCTTTCTTAGAGCACTCTTGTTTTTTCCTCGTAACATTTTATTTAGAAAACTTTTAAACCTACAGAAAAGTTAAAAGATAGTTCAGTGAAGACCTAGACACCCTTCCCCTAGATTTTGCTGTGGCTAACGTTTGGGGATGTTGCCTTACCTCTCTTTCTCTGTCTCTCTGATTTTTTGGGTGTTTTTGTTTGTTTGCGGGATCATTTTGAAAGTGATCTGCAAATAATGTGACACTTCACTCCTAAATACTTTTAAGAACAAGGACATTCTTCTAGATGATCACATGGTATTATCTCACCCAAGAAAGTTAACGTTGATGTCCTAATATCATCTGATATATAGCCCATATTCAAATTTCTAGTAGAACAAATATACATATGTTTTATTCTCCTTTAAGAAATGCTGCACCTCATTGAACGAAGAGGATGCTATCATGGAGGAAAAAACGTAGACATCAATGTCTCTGAGTTTAAAATGATTCAGAAGAATCAGAGACTGAATATGAAGAAGTCTTAGGAAGTACTTTCACCATTTTATTTCTCTTACATTTTTCTTTTCATGTACGCACAGACTTGATGTACGATAACATCTGTATCTAGATAAGTCTCAAATCATCTAAAGGATTAAAAGCTGACAGGATAAGAAAGCGTGTTGTAGTGTAATTGGCATAATTGCTTTTTCTTTGCGGTACATAAAATAATGGTGCACCTGATATTTGGTGAAATACTTAGGCATTTGGAGCTTCGGAGCCAAGAAGAAAACGTGCCAGTACATGAACTCTGCTGAGCGTCCTGAGTGCGACTGTTTACACACCTGATGCCTGGTGGTCGGGTCAGGCCCACTCCCTATTCTGGAGCCATTGGGCTGGAGACAGCCTGACCGGCTCTCCCTCCCTGTTCCCCTTTCAGGACTCCAGGCCGTCCTCCCCAGCTCCTGCCTGTGGTCAAGTTCTTCCTTCAGACCAGTTACAACACAATTAATTTAAGTTCTGCTTTCTCTCCAAATGGACCAGATGTTCCCAAGTTGCCTCAATCTGAGCTCTTCTCTTGGTGCCTCTCTCAACTTTCACAGCTGGCTAATTATGACCATTTCTAGTTTATTCTTCCCCATTCTGCTCTAGCAGAGCAATTGGATTTTTGCTTTCTGGGCTCACCTTCCTTGTTACCTTCTAAGCGCTCGCTTCCAGCATACCTCTGCCCAGCTGTCCTGGCTTCCCCTCTATGTGTAAGAAGTATTGTTGAAGTTAGCTTGTCCCACCCCAGCCTTCCTGGCACACAGGCCCGGGGAAGCCCTGCACCAGTGGCATCTGGCCCTCTTTTCAGGGAAAATCTCAAAAAGGTGCCATTACAGGGGGTCTTATTGGGACCTACGGAGCTGCCGAACCAAATTCCACCATTTAAGTGCAGAAATGCTTGCTTTCACTGGGCAAAATAATATTTAATACAGTCATTTAACTAAAAAATATTTTAACTAGTTGTGGTGGGCTGTATAGCTATAGTTTTTGGTTTTCTTGTGAATTTTCTCTACCCTCCCTGCCCGCCCCCACCCCTGGCCATGAAGGCATGGGTACATAGCCTGGGCCAAGCCAACTGGAGAATTCCAGTCTCCTGGAGCCTGACCCACTGGCTCTAATTGAAACCCTCCTGTGAGAATCAGTCATGTTCTCAAGATGGTGCAAGAGAGAAGCTCTCTTCTCAGAGGCGTTGCTGTGTTTGGACTATGTATGTCTGGAGATGCCAGTATCATCTGCCTTTCCACTGAGAGAAAGAGAAAAAAATCTTTCTTCAGAATAAAGTCAAGAATAGAGAGACGGATGAAAACAGGCAGAGATGAGAAACAGAAAGAGGGGCCTGGTGGTGCTAGGTCCTCCATCCCTGAAGTCTGGTTTCTATAGAAACTCTTCCCTTGATACTGCGAGGTTGGTTCCGTCCCTCTTTTTTTAACCTAGTTTTGTTTGAATTTCTACATTTTGCAACCAAAAGCATCCCAACAAATGTAACAGTTGCCTCCATTCACCAAGTTACACGATGGCCCCTGCGCACATGCCAAGGACACTTGGCTGCAACTTTTACGTGACCATGACACTGTACTTTCCTTCTGTTTCGAAGTTTTTGCTCACCAAATACATTTACTTTTGAACAACTGAAAAGACCAAAGGGAACTCTGCTCCTGGCCAGTGTTCTTTCTATTTTACCACTGCTGTGATTGGTGCCCTCCTAGACACGCACACAAGCCACACACACACACACACACAACACACACACACACTCACACCACACATACCAGGTCTAGATCAAAGATTTCAACTCAAATAATTACAGGGGTGAGGCAGGTAATGTCAAGTGAACGAGGAGGGCTGGGTGCTCTGGTAATACAATAGGGAGTGGAAGGGCTGCAGCAGACTGGAGGGAGCGTGCTCCATCTAAAGGCAGCCAGATTCAAATTACAGCAGCAGCAGCAGCCGGCGTGGCCACAGTGAACACGTCTGTGGTTGGCCCTGCAGGCTGCTGTGTGGCGATTCCTGGCCTCCAGTGTATCTACTTGCCTTCCTTTCTTTGTCAGGGAGCATTTGGGTGTGAAGAACAGAGTTCCACCGGAGCTAGCTCAAGTAAAGGGCCGTTGCATACAAGTTTGTAACAGATAGTAGCTTGGACACAAGACCCAAAGTATAAGCAAGTCTCATGGGACAGGAGTGAGCCCTATTGGGAGCCGGAGATACTATTTCTGATTCCTGTCTCTGTCTTGAGGACTTGCGAGTCTTGAGGAGAGTTGACTCATGGCTGGCCAGTGAACCAGACATGCATTCCTTGTCTAATAGGTATACAGATGGTCCCTGACTTACCACGGTTCAACTAAAGATTTTTTGACTTTACAATGGTGCAAAAGCGATATGCATTCAGTAGAAACTGTACTTCGAATTTTGAATTTTGGTCTTTCCCTGGACTAGCGATATGTGGTAGGATGCTGTCTCATGATGCTGGGCAGTGGCAGCAAGCCACAGCTCCCAGTCAGTCACGTGATCATGAGGATTAAACAACCAACATACTTACAACCATTCTGTACCCGCATAGCCATTCTGTTTTCACCTTCAGTACAGTAGTCAATAAGTTACATGAGATATTCAACACTTTATTATAAGATAGGCTTTGTGTTAAATGATTTTCCCAAGTGTAGGCTAATATAAATGTTCTGAGCACGTTTAAGGTGGGCTAGGCTAAGCTACAAGGTTTGGTAGGTTAGGTGTGTTAAATGCATTTTCAACAACGATATCTTCAGCTCAGGATGAGTCTGTCAGGATGTAACCCCACCATAAGTCAAGAAAGGTCTGTATGTTGGAGATGGGGTCATGTCCATGGACCATCTAAGCTCATGTCTTCAGCAGAGGCTGTGGATGGGGGCAGACCATTCAACCTGCCTTGTACAGTGGCGTTGACCCCCAAACATTATCAACTCCAAAATTAGTTCAGATTCAGGGAATTTGTTAACTTTGCATATTTTCTTTTAATTTTTTTTCAGTCTGATAGAAGATAGGGACTTTTAATAGGGTGTATGTGTGAGTCAACAAAAATATCTGGTATACGATAACTGAGTTAGGAAAGCTTTATTGCTCATACAGTTTGAAAACCGGGGAGACAGGGCCTTTGGCAGCAAATGGAAAGAACATTCCTGGGAGAACAAAGACAAGGGGCTGCCTTTGTAGAAAAAGTTCCCGCGCAGGTTCCCACTCAGGTCCTCTTATTCAAATGAAGGATGCAAGCCAGGTCAATCCTGACTGGTTGGCGCAGGCCACAGTTTTATTGATTAGGTCCAAGCGGCTGTTAGGGGCTTTTGTAAAAAACAGGAACTTCGGCAAAGTCAAAGCTTAAGAGTAGATTCAGTGGTTTTTCTGAGAACAGAGTACGTGACTGCATCCCTGTCATGATCTTGTCGTGGCCACTTGACTCCATTTTGTTCATAAGTCCTGGTTAGCCACACAGAGCCCTTCCGGTTCCCAGGGGTCTTTTTGATTTCATTTTATTCCCCATATATGTATCTACAGTTAGTCATTAGTGAACATTCTTCTGGACTTAAATTGGGTCAGCTCTTACAGGGTCTTTTCTTTGGTTGCTTGCTGATCATCCATCTCTCTTTCCAACTCTTCTCTTCCTCTTATCCCCGCAACAGTCCTGCCTCATACTCTGCATAGATTAGTATGAAATGTCTATTGTTTTCTACCGTGGGGCAACCCTGAATATCATCTCCTAATTAATCTTTTCAAAGTGCCATTGCTGTTATATTACCCTTCTCTGGGGAACCTGCTGTGGTTCCCCACTGGTTTTCAGTCCTGGAAAAATTTATTAACTTCTCTGAAGCTTGCACCTTATTGTAAAAAGGTACAAAAATACCAGCCTTGTAGGGCTGTGGTCAGGGCTAGAGGTGAAGTCCAAAAATGCCCGGAGCAGTGTCTGGCAAAGCGTCGATGCTCAATAAATATTTGTTTGTATCTCACATTTTGGCTGAGTCTACACCATTTCTACACTGTTTCCTGAGTCTATACCATTTCCACAGAGTCCTCCAGCTCCTTGAGAACATCCTCTTGCTTTTCCTATATTGTCTACAGCCCCCAGAGCCTCTAGGTCAACCATTCTGGTACCCAGTACACACTCAGTGAGGCTTGTGCAATGAACTGGGAAAATGATCAGACCGGCGCCCAGGAGATGCAGCAGGCGGCCCAGTGGCCTCAAAACAGGTCACTGCCCACGTGCTTGGCTCTTCACAGCCACCAGCGTGGAGCCTGTTGTTTCCAGCACCTACAGGTTGCTTCTTAGGCTCTTGTAATGGGCTCCGAATTTTCCTGACTCTGCTCGGGGTGCTTCTGTGACACCTTCTATGGACTTGTCACTCCAGGATGAGGACTTACGGACTCTATAACTCTCTTCCCCAAGACAGGACTAGGAAACTGCATGGTGGGAGATTAAATAAGAGTCAGTAAACCACTGACAAGTCTGAGTTTGCATCCACAAATCTCAGACGTGGTCTGGCTCCCTGGGTACGAGAGTGTGTCATTAGCCGCCTTTGGTTCCCAGGAGCAGAAGTGCACTCACTTGAGTAACAGGGCATTGTTGTCAAGATACCGTAGAAATAAGAACAAAGGGACCTCTGCCAAAGGGCCAGCCTTAAGAGCACCTGTGAAGAGCTGGGGCTCACCCAGAATGGATGTGGTTTGGGAATGGAAAGTTCTAGTGGTTAGGTTCTGCTGACACTTCAGCAGCATGAGCACCTCATTACCGTGTCTGGATCATCTCTGTCTTTGTTTTTACAATTTTTTCAACTTCTGCTCCTTTAACCACTGCTCAACCCTCTTTTTATGTCTCCTGTTCAAACCCCTCAGGATAGGATTTGATTAATCTACAATGTCAGTCCTGCTGGGCAGTTTTGCCCCAAACCACACACCAGGTGACATCTTAGATCCTGGATAGATTGCTTCAGATCAGGTGTCTGCTCTGGTCCAGTAAGATGTGGCCAGGGTGGTGGGGTCACAGGCAATGGTAAGGCACCTCCAGGGAAGACCCTTTGGGAGCACTGAGGGTGTGTGGGTCTCAGGAGGTTTTGCTGCCTCAGTTTCTCTCTTCCTTGTTTCTCTCTTCCCATAAAAGACATCAAATAATAGTCAATGTTCATGGGATTTTTTCCCATAATTTTTTCTATTTTAGCTGGGGAAAGAAGCTATTTCTTTTTTTGAAAACATCCTGAATTTTACTCCTTCCTGCTTCAATTCCTTCTCCACTGCTAAAGTTCTCTTTGTAAATGCCTATTAAATCACATCAAGATAAAATCTTTCAGTGGCTTTCCATTACAACTTCAGGCTGAAATCTTAGCTCCTTAGCACAGCAGTCCAGACCCTAATGAGCCAGCTGCAACCTGTCTCATTGGTCTCATCTCCTCCTCTTCCATTCCACACTCCTCCATGCCCCATAGTGTATACACACACACACACACACACACACACACAGACACACATGCACTCAATGTGCATACAGACACACATGCACTCAATGTGCATACAGACACATATGCTCTAACCATGTCCAAATTTTGCAGTCCCCTGAATTTATTATAGTCTCCCATGCTTGGAGGCCTTTCTGGAACATGTTTCTCTCTCTCTTCTGATTAACTCCTACTCACCCTTTGGGATTCAGCGTCAAGTCTCTTAGCAAAATCTTCCTCTCCCCTCCAGAGTTGACGCGGATGCCCTCTGTCATGCACCCATGGCATATGACCCCACCTAGAGCAACTTACCACTCTGCTTTGTAAACGTCGATGGACTTATTTATTTTCTCTGCTGGATGACAAACTCACCAGGGACAAGAGACTATATTTTATTCATTGGCGTATCTTCACATTTTGTTAGAGCTCAAAAATTTTTTGAATGAATTAATTTCCTCCCAAATGGGTTTGTGTTGCATAAGCAATGGAATGAAGTTAAGAACACGAGCTGAGCTTTAGCATCTTGAATTCTAGCGCTGTCACTCACTAACTGATTGACCTTGACTTCTCCAGGGCCCGCATTCTTTGTTGGGTGGGGTGAGGGGTGTGTGGTCTGATGTCCTGCTCTCCCAGCTCTAAACTCTCAAAGACCTGTGTCTACTTAGGGCCATTAGAGGACGTAAACGGAGCTTCCTGGCTCAGGACAGCTAGTCACCAAAGAGATGGTGCAAGAGATTCCTGCCTCCTGCAAACCTCTGCAGTAGAAACGGGACTGTTCAGTAGCTCCTTCTCCTTTGGCATTTTTATGACGTGATGACTTGACTCAGTTTATCTTCTCTAATTGGCTTTTAAGAAGAACAAGGCTTGCACTCTGTGATTTGGGAACTAACAAAAAGAGAAAGAAATAAGAATCTGCCTACATTCTCCCTGTACTATAGCTCTCACTCCATGCTCCTTTTTTTTTTTTTTAGCTTTTATTTGGAAATATTTCTAGATCTTTCCTACCTGAATCCTTTTCTTGATTTGGAATGTTCTCTCCATCAAAAATTAAGTGTTCTTGGACAAATAGTGTCCCACAGACTTTATTCTTTCTCATAATAGTGTAAATTTTTGAAGGACCGTGAAATAAGAGGATCACCCAAAGAACATGGGGTCTGGACGAGACACAGCTAGGCTCACCCATTGCCACCCTATGGGTTAGCACGTCTGTTGCTAGAATGTGTTGAACTGAGGCCCAAGCAAGTGATTTCAGTTAGTTGTTGATTCCAAATCCATTGTCTTTCAAGTTTAATATTGGCCCGCCTGGTCGCTGTGGCCAAGAACTGTGAGTAGAAAATAAAGACGAGGTGGATTATTGGCCTCCAAGCACCCTTCAGAGGCAAACCTTGCCTTTGATTGGGTCTTTATGTGGATACTCTCCCGTTATGGTGTTCAATGCCCTTGCCCCGCATGCCAGAGCTGAGTTATGGCGAGGGAGTGTTTACGCGCCTTCTGGGGATAAGCTTTTAATCACCTACAAAGAGCAGTCGGCCTCCTCTAAAAACACTTCAATAAAATGAGACTCAGCCCTCAGTCGGCTCAGCCCTTGTCAGCCCCAGGCCTTCTTGTGCCAAGATGCACTGAAGCCAGAAAGAGAGGTCAAAAAGTTATTAAGCGTTGGCACGTCTTGCTGGCTGGCTTGTTTGGTATATCCTTATTAAAACATAGGTGAATGTTGGCTGGCTTCTTTCTGGCTTTTATAAATACCATCGCGCCCATTTTCATTCCTTTCTTCTCTGCCTTCTTCTGCAAAGGCGCCTGTGAGGGAGGATGGACAAGCTGAATTCATCGGTAGAGCTGTCAGCTTATGAGAGGGATTCCCGGTGTCTCAGACGATTAGTGCTGAGGATGCACATCAAGGGGGTGGGGTTATGAGATCACCCAGGAGCCGGCCAGATGGACAGAGCAGTTAGGGCTAAACCCTCCCCTGGAATCCAGCTCCTCCGAGAGGGCTTCAGACGGCGGCTGAGCTCTGTGTCCACTAGATGGCACAGTGACCCTGGGCACGCACACATCATGGTGGCCTCTGGGGCTCCCGCAGTCACTGTTTCTGCTTGGTCTTCCCCGAACAAAAGGTGGAGGATAGTTAAGGCAGGGAGCTGAGGATAAACTCTATGAACATGTATATTTTGGATCTGTTTCTCTAAATCTTCATATACGCTTCGTGAAAATTGTGTGGACTTTGTGAAACTCTGGACAATAATTAACGATGAGAAATCGTAGAAACACAAAAATGCTTGACAATGTAAGAGAAATGCTATTTAAAGTGGATCTAACCATCTTTGACACTTGGAAAATGTATTCTAATATTTGGGGAAAATTTATGTCTTCAGGAGCTCTTATGTTATGCCAAGTATTGTCGTAAGTACTTTGTCTGCATTAATTCATTTAATCCTTATAATAACTTACAAAGTGAGTGCTATTAACATACTAATTTTGCAGACCGGAAAATGAGACACAGAGGGGGTAAGTTACTCGCCTAACGTCACAGAGCTGATAAGTGCTAGAATTGAGACTCAGTTTTGGCTCCAAAGTTCATGCTCTCCAGGACTATGCTGTCTATGAAAGAGAAATCTAGAGAGCTCTGCAAAATAAGCTCTTATGCTTTCTCATCACAAGGGAAAAGCTTAGGTTCTGAACGTCATCCTCCCGAATAGCCCCCCTTCAGCATCACTACATGGGGGCGTTAATGCTCTAAGTCAGAGTGTCAGTAGTCTCATGTTCTAGTTCTACAGCAAATGTCATCGTCTCTACAGAAATAATGCTGGGATAGCATAATTTTTTGTGTTTTTCTTTAGAAGATCGCTGCTTAAAAAAAATCCGCCTTGTTGATTCTCATTCCGATTTTCATTTACAGACAGGTAAATTAATACGTTAAATTGTTTATCCACTTAAGGATACTTAGGATCTGGCTGGAGAATTTATTCTGATATTGATTCTTCAATTTATGCAATGATGTTGACAGGATATATGCAATGTGACTGGCCCTGAGGTTAGAGAAATAACTCAGGCAGGTTTACCACTTTCACAGCACTCATGGTTCGACAGAGGGGACAAACACGTCAACACACCACGAAAAGCAACGCTGTTGGATGGTTGGGTAAAACTTTGGGCAGTTGGTGGGGAGGGAGGTTGCCTATCTCTGGAGGGAAGCCAGCCCTCACAGAGGACAGGATCCTTGGGCTGAGCCACAAAGGATAAGCAGGGGTCCCCTAGGTAAATACAGTGTTCCCAGGGAAGAAGGACACTGTGTCCAAAATGCTCCCAGAGGCCAGTCACAAAGTTCTCCACGAGCCAGTCAAAGTTGGAGCTTTATTCTGTATCTGATGGAAAGCCACAGTGGGCTTCCCAGGAAGAGAGTAACATCATTAGGTTTGTGTTTAGGAAGGACTCTGGTCTGGAGGATAGAACATGGGGGCAGTGCATAGACTGCATGCAGAGCCCTTAGGAGGTTTCTCCAACAGTGGAGATGAACTGAGACAATTAGGGTGGGGGAGGACTAGTGGGGTGCGGGGAAGGAGTTTTAGGGACATTTTAGGGATACTATAAGTAGGACCTTTCCTTATATCCGTATGTATGAATTATTTGTGGCCAGCTTTCTCCCACAAAGGATTTGGGGTGACACAGGACTTGATAATTAGATGAATGCAGAGCCTGGGGAGAGGAGAGCACCCAGCAAGATTCCCAGTGTCTGGCTTGGATGACTGGGTGGATGGGGTACCATTAATCAATAGGAGAAATGACGGGGAAGGATCCCATGCTCGAGGGGACATCAATGTTTAATCTCAAATATATTGCATTTGAAGTGTTGTGGACAATCCAGTGGCTATAAGGATCTGCACCTGGTGAGAACAGTCAAGGTTGGAAACGTAGAATTTGGAATTATCAGCACAGTGGGGGAGGCCGGGACTGTGAGGATAGATATCCTTAAAGACTCTGATAAAAATATGAATCATTTAGTTGTTTGGCTGTTTACTATTTCATATATCTTTCTGCATTTTTTTTTCACCATTCATCAAAAGTTTCAGTATCATATAGACAGCTTCAGGGAGTAATAACAGAACTGGGCCGAGAATACAGTGTCTCCGGGATTTCTTTGGTCTGCCTTTGCTTGTGCCCACCGTCCCATGCACATTTAACACTCAAAGTTCTTCCCGAGGTAAATCGAAGACTGGTGCGGAGGGAGAAGACCTTGAGATTTCCATCAGATCATTTGCAGATTCTAGACAACAGTCCACCCCCAGCGCCTTGCACTCCGGCTCTTTGAAGAACTGGAGAGAACACGCTTCCCTGGCAGGTGAAGAAAGGGAGGGGGCTGGAGCCGGCTTCAGGCTTGTATTTATTTTAAAACCGAGTAAATGTTTAAAATATGATATGTAAACTTTCTTTCAGGCCACTCTCCCCTGTAAGCAGCCTTGATAGTTAATCATTAGGTTTCTCTGCGATGGAGGAAGCTTTGTGTTCTTTCGGAGAAGACAGCAGAAGGACTACTTGCTAGATGGTATGGGGGCAAAGCACATGGGTTTGCCATCTGCTCCCAGCTTTGGCAAAATGGAGGCATTGAAGGCAGCTGTGCCAGCACGAGGGCGAAATTCAGTGGGAGAGACCTTATTCCTCCAATCTTGGGGCTTTTGCCATGGCAACAGACAACTCCTGAATTCAAGTGGCTTACACCAGCAAACATTCATTTCTCCACAATGCGACACAAGAGCAGTGAATTGGCCACAGCTCTGCTCTGGACTGTGGGCTGACTCTGGGTCGGCTTCTTGCATCTTCTTGTTCTGGGACTCAGGCCACAGAAGCAGCCCCTACCTGCAACATGCAGCCTTGTGTCAGAGAGAAGAAGCACAAGAGGTTGAGTCAAACCATGCAATCTACTGCTCAGAAACGGCTTGTGTTACACCCGCTTGGATCTCATTGGCCAAATCAAGTCACATGCCCAAGCCCAGAGGAATGTATGATAGGGAAGGAGGAAGTGAATAGATGAGCATGGTAACACTATCTGCCACAGTTATTCATTCATTCATCACGTATTTATTGAGTGTCAGTCCTGTGCTGGAAATTGATCTATAGAAATAGATTAGTTCCCTGCTCTCATGGAGCTTACAATCCAGTGTGGGACACATATGATGAAAGCAACAATTACAATAAAGGCTGAGCTCAGACCCGGATTTCAGACCCCTTACAAGGGGAGTGGAGGCTGTAGAGCATAGGGTGACCACCATGAACTTTTAGGGATGAATTACTCCAGAATGTTACCACATCAAGGCCTAAACGATAGTTTTCCATGGATGGTGTGGGCGGTGGTGAAGACGTTGTGTTCTTGATTCTACTCCGGTCACCTGCCTCCTGGGGCTCTTTAAGGCCTTCTTTGCTGACATAGTCTCAGTTCCAGGGTTAATAAACTCCACCAATCTCTCAACATCTTCGAAGAAGGCTATCTCTCAGAAGACTCGTCCTTGTGGGTGCCACTTCTCCAGCCCTCTTGAAGCCGGAACCAGGAGATAGTAGCATGTTCTCCTTACTCTCCAGTGTGGCCTCCTATACCGTGCTGTGACGCTCTGTGCTCCTTTGAAAGGAGAAATTCTTGGTAACATATATGTGGATGGCCCCACTGGGGTTCAGGGAAGGCCCTGGCAGAGGGTGACTGCCACTCTTCTTCACACTCAACAAAATATTGTGCAAGTATCAAGGGGTGGGCCCATGCAGGCAGCATGCAGATTATGTGCAGGGAGCGAATGGCTTTGAAATATGGCAGACCAAGAGTTTCCATCAATGACTTGTTCAAATTTACCTTTTATACGAGTTCTTGGCATCAAGAACGGTGACCCTGGCCATTGGGGTCCAAGGTCACAGGTGAATATAAATACACCCAGAGGCTGTAGAGAAGTTTACACAGGGCTAGTTAAGGCTGAAAGCAAGCCAGCCAAGTGGGGAAATAGCTCAAGTGCCCTGTCTGCAAAGCTTTACTAAGATTTATTTGGAAAGTTATGGTCTCTCCCAAAATGAATCCACAGATTGCCTTGCTCTGATTACAAGAAGAACGTTGAGGTCTTTATTAACAGTCATCATTGGATTCCTTCCCTCCTTAAGGAGATTAATTAGGTAAATTTCATTACAGTAACACCAACTTTCTTGGAAAGAAACCATCCAGCTTCAGAATGACTTTGAGTTTATATCTGGAAACTAAGCAATGTTAATGTTTACAGTTGAGAATGTGAAACATTAGGTTTTAATAGATGTTGATGTCATTCTTGGCATCCTGCAATGATATAAACTACTCTGCGAAGAGGTAACACATAGTTAAATGTAACCAAAATGCAAAGAAAGAGGGTGAAATGTACACACACGCACTGTTCACCCCAGCCTCCCACTTACCCACCCTGCATTGGGCATCTGAGCTGAACCAGAAAATGGCGGTTGACATGCCCCCATCTATTAAAAACGTCTAGATAGAGAGATGAAGGAATTTCTCCCCTTTTGTTGAGTGGTTTGATGCTCTAGTATTTTCAAAGAGGGCCAGCTGGCTGAGGAAAGAGAGGTGAATTTTAGTGTTGGTTCTGCCACTACTTGTTGCCCGTTCTTGAACCAATCACCCTCTCTGGGCCTCAGTTTCCCCATACATAAATTGAGAAGTCTAGACACACTGACCTCCAATGATCAGCATAAAACTCTTTTTAGGGAATAATTTTCCCACCATTTGAGTAGGTTGTCCAATATGCAGCTTTTGCTACTCCCCCTCTTCAACCCCCAAGGGAATCTGGAAACTTTGGGGCCAATACCTTAAACCTGACAGGTGGGTCATTCAGGTGCTAATGATAGTCAGGGGCTGGGACAGTTCTGAGACCCCCTCAGACACAGAACTGTGTAACATCTTGCTCTTAAGACCCTCGACCCCCCACCTCCCTCTGTTCAGTCTCTGCTTTTAGAGTTTTCAAAGAGTGTCCCCAGTTATTACATTTCCACACTACTGTAGGGTGGGCAGGGCAAGATTCTCACACAGAGTTATTAAATGAAGCCCACATGTGTTAGGTAGATTGAAATTGTGGGGCACACTGTAGAATTTCTCCCATGGTACTGGGGAGGGAGCATCTCTCTGTGATTTCTTAGTATCTCTAAAATCCTTCCACATAGCAGCCTCAGATAAATAGGTACTTTGGCAAAAGTTTGACAAGTCCCAGAATGACCTATATGCCTGATTTCCTCTCATGGTAAATTTGGTCCTCTGGGGGGGGGGGGGGGGGGGGGGGGGTTTTGGCCAACCTTTAAGTAGTCCTCTTGACCACCAAGTGACCCTGGTACTAAACCGGATGTTCCACTTAGGAAGTTCTAGGGTATGTCTCTGAGGTTCCTCCTACACCACCTCTTACCTAAAATGTTGTGTGGATGGAACTTGAGCAACCAAAGGCGTGTTTAGGACTCCAACTGCCCCCACAACAGATTTGCTCGGGCCTGGAGAGTCCAGGGGGTCCCGGAATACCCCAGGAGGTTTGGGCCTCCCAAGGAAGCAGGAATGTTGGGCATTTTTGCACTGACTGCACACACCCTTAAAATAGTGTGTTCTGTTCTGGACTCAACAACTTTAGAGTTATGGGATAAAACAACATGAAAGCTCAAAGGTGAGCCATGAAGATGATGAATAGATTGGAAAATGTTGTTTTACGCGTGAAGATGGAAAAACTGAGTGAGTTGGCTTTGGGGAGAGAGAGGCAAAGGGAGGATTGGCAATTATCCTCAAACAGTAAAGATTATTTTACAAAGACTAGAGTCCATTTGCTCTCCGTGGAGGAGGGAAAAAGGAGATGCAGACACACACTCGTGCTCAGATGGACTCAGTTACAGGAGGAAGGCTGTCTCACCAGTCAGAGAAATAATGCCTGGAATGAGTCTAAGGAAGCTGTCAGATGCCCTCCTTGTTAGCAAAGGAAATTCTCTTGCTGTGCGGTTGAATTCCCTGACACTAGTGGAGGGGCTAAATCAGATATACACATTAGCACTCACCTCGCCAGCCCTAATTTTTCACTGAAGGCCAAATAAAATCCACCTACAGATGTATGGAAACAGTGTTGAGTAACAGCAAGAAAGTCAGAGAAAAAGGACAGTATTTTCGCTGGCACCTCCAGGAACTGTAAGCATTGAAAGTTGGGACACAGGGCCAGTACCTTGAAACATGTGAATGCCCAGCTTTCCTTCCCTCAACTATTTCCGAATCTATTTATGAAATGGAACTAGCTGTTCTTTCAAGTTGCCAGGATTCTAGGATCGTATCAGTGCTTTAAAAAAAGAATGTTTTGAATTTGTCTACAAACTATATAGGAATGACTCACTCTGTTCCATTGGCTGCTTGGGAAATGAGAAAAGTAGAAAAGATCGTTTCAATGTCAGAGGTCTAAGCCAAGAGTGAGGGTTGCTTTTGCTATGAGTTGCCTGATTTGCAAAATGGATAACTAGCTTGTGTGTGTATGCATATGCGTGTGTATAAGCAAAAAGTGATGCCACTTTGCATTTCTTATTGTAGGGCTGACTTTGACGCTCTTGTGTCGTGAGTCACACAGCAGTGGGCTGTGGTGGAAGGGGCGATGGCCCTGAGAGCTCCATCCTCACCACTAGGGACTATGGGATCTTAGACAAGCCACCCAACTTTCAGAGGTCCAGCCTCCCTTCCTGTAAAATGAGGCCATCAGAATAGAATAGGATTTCCTCAACGTCAGGCAATTTGGGACTAAACATCACGTCTTTATCCTCCAAATTCTACTTGTACTTTTATATCAATATTTTTCTTCATATTAACTCATTTCTAATTATATAAATTTATTTAAAGGGTAGTTTTATATCTTATCATACAGGGAAAGCTCCCCTACTTGTCATAAATAGAAAGTAAATACAATGAAAACAAGACTACGTTATTAAATTCTAGCTAGTAACTGCTGCTTGCCAAGGACCGAGCCTGAGGCTTGCTCTCTCTTTATTAAAAAGGGCGATTAGCAAGTGTTAGAAAAGTGTTCAAGGTGTATTAGTCCCCAACTGATACTTTCTCTTTGACATAATCATGAGGGTTGAAAGAAACTTGAAAGACTGGCTTACTCTTTTGTGAGAAAACTTTCTATTTTGAAACAATTTCAAACTTACAGAAAAGGTATAAGAATAGTACAAAAGAACTCCAGTAGATCTCTTTAGCCGGATTTACAAGTTTTGGACATTGACTTTATTTGCTTTTTCATTTTCTCTCTTTCTATATACACTTATAATTTTTTTTTCTGAACCATCGAGTAGGTTGCAAACACCATGCCCTTAATGACCCCAGTATGTCTTTCCCAAGAATAAGGGTATGCTCTTTTATAACCACAGTATAGTAATCATATTCAAGAAATTTAACATGGATGCATTACTTCTATCTAACTCCAGGCTATAATTCCATTATAATTCAATTTTGTCAATTGACCCAATAATGTCATTTATAGCATTTTTTCCCCAGTACAGGAACCAGCTCTGATCATGTATTACATTTGGTAGTCACATGTCTTTTTGGTCTTCTTTAATCTGGAAGAGTTCCTCAGCCTTTCTTTGTATTTCATGACACTGGCATTTTTTTTTTTTTAAGATTTTTTAAATTTCTTCCTTTTTCTCCCCAAAGTCCCCCGATACATGGTTGTATATTCTTCGTTGTGGGTCCTTCTAGTTGCGGCATGTGGGACGCTGCCTCAGCGTGGTCTGATGAGCAGTGCCATGTCAGCGCCCAGGATTCGAACCAACGAAACACTGGGCTGCCTGCAGCGGAACGCACAAACTTAACCACTCGGCCACGGGGCCAGCCCCTGACATTGGCATTTTGAAGAATGCAGGCTGGCGACTTTATAGACCGGCCCTCCATTCTTGTCTGATGTTTCCTCTTGATTAGATTCGGGAAAGAATGTCATACTTCTGACTCAGTGCTATTTAATGCCGTGTCCATGTTCCAATGACGTTGTCTCTTGTATAACAGTGAGAGCCACCCACACTGGGCAGACACTGAAAGAGATCATCTCCCTGATCTCTTTTTGCTCCTTTTAGTTTCTATTTCTGAAGAAATTCAGACACTGATATTAACTAAGTCACATTGTCTATAATAAGTCACAACATCAGTAGTCCATGTTGTTTCTGGAGCTACCAGATACTGTACAGACAGCCTAGAATTTCAAGGGAAGCTCTTCCTTCATACCTCTTTCTATCCCTGATGAAGGTTGATAATGCCTTTTCATCTGAGACCCAGGCATGGCCAGGGAGAGGAGGTAAAGAGAAAGAACAGTGCATGAGCTATATGTAGCGTGGATGGCTGTAGCAGTAATTGCTGCCCAATGTGATCTCCTTTGTGAGCAGAAATGGAAAATAAATAATGGAAGAGAAATGGTCCCTGGTGAGGAGCTATTTGGGTCAGCATAGAAGTCTCCACAAGCAGTGACAGAAGCAGGCAGCAGATGGTTGCAGTGAAATAGCAGTCAAGTCTGTCACCCCTTCTACTACATAAAGTATCTTTGTAGTTGTGTGGGGTTTTTTTTGGGGGGGGGGGTTGTTTTGTGGTTTTTTCTAACATCAGAAAATCAAATTGAATTAACATAGGTAAAAAGAAGACTTATTGACCAACTTATTAGGCTTCAGCAATGGCTAGATCCAGGGGCTCAAATGAAGTCATCAGGAGTGTCTCTCAGCTCTGCTTTTTTCCCGTTAGCTTCTTACTCAAATAGACTCTATTTGGATAGAAAAAATGGTCCCTATTAGCTTACATGATGATTACAATCTCAGAAGGAGAGACGGTCTTTCCCCGCATGCATATTATTTCCCCTAACTGGACTCTGAATGACCTTGCTTGGAACAGAAGTCCACCACTGGGCCCATCACTGCGTTTAGGAAGACGGGATACCCTGACTGGCCCAGGCTGTCTCACACACCTCCTGCTCACTGCAGAGTCAGGGCACATGATCGACAATCCCACCAGGGGTACAAGAGGCAATTCCTTCAAGGAAAAGAAGTTACTCAAGGCAAAAATGAACAGATACAGACATGTGCTACTTAACGACGGGGATACATTCTGAGAAATGTGTTGTTAGGTGATTTTGTCATCGTGAGTACATCAGAGAGTGAACTTACACAAACCTGGCTGGTACAGCCTACTGCACACCTGGGCGAGATGGCATAGCCTATTGCTCCTGGGCTACAAACCTAGACAGCATGTTACTGCGCTGAATACTGTAGGCAATTGTAACACAATGGCAAGTATTTGTGTATCTACACATAGAAAAGGTACAATAAAAATACCGTAGAAAAGATAAAAAATGGTGCATCTGTAGAGGGCATTTACCACGAACGGAGCTTGCAGGACTGGACGTCGCTCTGGTGAGTCAGAGAGCGAGTGGAGAGTGGATGTGCAGGCCAGGACGTTACTGTTCACTCCAGTAGACTCTATAAACATGGTACACTTAGGCTACACTATATTTATAAAAAAGATAATAATCTTCCATAATAAATTAACCTTAGCTTACTGTAACTTTTTTACTTTATAAACAAAAATTTTTTTTTAATTTCTTGACTCTTTGGTCATAACATTTAGCTTGAAACAGAAACACATTGTACAGCTGTAGAAAAATATTTTCTTTCTTTATATCCTTATTCTATAAGCTTTTGTCTATTTAAAAGTTTTTTATTTTTTACTCTTTAAACTTTTTTATTAAAAACAAAGACACAAACACACACAAAAACAAAAACACATTAGCCTAGGCCTACAGAGGGTCAGAATTATCGATTTCACTGTCTTCCACTCCACATCTTGTCCCACTGGAAGGTTTTCAGGGACAATAACATGCATGGAGCCGTCATCTCCTACGATAACAATGCCTTCTTCTGGAACACCTCCCGAAGGACCTGCCTGAGGCTCCTCTTCAGGAGGTGTCACTCTTTTCAGAAATATGGCCATGGTGCTTTGCTTGGTTTGTTTCTTTTTTGTAAGCAGACAATGCACCATGAACATTCCTCTCTATTAACAAAAACCTTTTGGTGTTGTGGTCCATGTTTTCAGACTTCTTAAGGAGCTTGCTGAGATCTGCAAAAGCTTCTGCTAAACCCTTCAGTGTGAATTTTCTTGGGGGTTCTTCTTCTTTTTCTCCTCCCGCAGTTTCCTTTTCTCTTGCCTTTTCTTCCAGTTATGCGTTTTTGTACCAGTTCCAACAATTCCTCATTAGTCAATTCCTCAGGAACCAGCTCTAGGAGTTTCTCAGTGTTATCCTCATCCACACCCAGGTTAAAGTCATTTGCCATCTCAACCACAGCCTTGTTGATTTTTGCAACCTCCTCATCCTTGGCAAATCCTTCGAAGTCAAGGATAAATCTCTTGAGTGTCTTCTTCCAGATGCTATTCATACACTCCTTGGTGACATTACCACCAAGGAGTGAGGTCCTTAATGCAGTCATAGATGTTTCAGTCCTTCGAGAATTGCATCAGTGTCTTCTCAGCATCTTCCTCAGTTGCAGCAATAGCCTGGACAAAGATCCTCCTCAGGTAGGAGGCCTTAAAAGCTACTATATCTCCATTGGTTAGATCGAAGAGAGGTGGTGTTTGGAGGGAGAAACACCACTTTGATATTCGGATGAAGATCACCAATAAAAGGAGCATGTCTGGGAGCATTGTCAACAATAAGCAAAATCTTGAAAGGTTTGTTATTCTCTAAACAGTACTTCTCCATTTCACTGGCACAGCAATCAGCGGGGCATCTTGGAAGAGGAGCTGAGTCACCCATGACTTTATTGCTCCTGTAGTACCCTGGCAGTGTGTGCTTATTGATATGCTTGAAGGCCCTGGGGTTCTCACTGTGTCTGATCACAAAGGGTTTCAATTTGTAGCCTGCAACATTGCCCCAAAGTAAGACTGTTTCCTGTCCTTAAAAGCCTTGAAACCTGTCATTGACTTGGTCTTCTTATGAACGAACAGCCTTTCAGGGACTCATTTCCAGAACAGGGAGGTTTCGTCCAATTGAATATTTGCTCTGGCAAGTAATTTTCCTCCACAATCAGCTTATCTAGAGTTTCCAAGAATTCTTCAGCTGCCTTCATATCAGCGCTCGCAGACTCACCACTCACTTTCACATTATGTAATGAATAATGATTCTTGAATCTAAACCACCCAGAGCTGGCAGTACATTCAACATAATAGTCAGGTCCAGGTTTTTCTTTCAACATCGCAAACTTTTTGCTTCAGCTGTGATCATCACGGTGCTGAGAGGGATACACGTCTGCGTCTGGTCCTCAATCCAGGTCATTAGAAGTTTCTCCATGTCTGATACTGGCCCTTCTCAAATTTTTGTTAGTGTCGTGGCCTTCACTGAAGCAGATCCTTTAACAGGTTCTGTCACTTTGTTCTTATTCTTCAAGACTGCAGCTCTGGTGCAATGGGACATGCCTGCGTGGTAAGCAATAACCATCACTGATTTTCTGCCTTCGTAGCCCTTAGTCACTTTTAATTTCATTTCCAGGTCAACCCCTCAACGTGCCTTCTTACTGGCAACATTACCAGTGGATTTTGTATGCTTAGGGGCCATGATGAACAAAACAACACAAGTAAGTCAGGCATAAGAGAAAACGATGCAATCGAGAGATGTGTAAACATGAGATGTATGAGCCTGCTGCTGGCATAATGTGGCTCACTGTTTTATAGTAAACATTTTTTATAAGTAGAAAGGGAGCGCTCTAAAATACTGATAAAAAGTGTAGTATAGTAAACACATAAAGCGGTAACATAGTCGCTTATTATTATTATCAAGTATTATGTACTGTACATAATTGTACGTGCTACACTTTTATAGAACTGACGGCAGCATGGTAGGTTTATTTACACCAGCATCAGCACAAACACATGAGTAACGCACTGAGCTATGATGTTACAACGGCTATAATGTCACTAGGCGATAGGAAGTTTTCAGCTCCATTATAATCTTATGGGACCACCGTTGTATATGTGGCCTGTCGTCGACTTGGAACATCATTGTGCGGTGCACGACTGTATTCAGTACAAAGTTATGATGCAGTATAGGGGGCCATTTGGTGAGCTCGCTGATGTGTGGAGAATTGGTGCAGTGTCGTGGTTTAGAGCCCGGGCTTCGGTCTGAATCCTTGCCGTACCATCACTAGTTCCGTGGCCCTGGGCGAGTTCTCTCCACATCTGAGTTTCCTTATCTGTAAAATGGAGAAAATAATACTTACATATTATCAGGGTTCTTAGTTGCAAACAAGAATTTACTCTACCTAGTTTAAGGAGAAAGAGGTTTCTTAAAGGATAGCAGATAGCTCATAGGACCTCAGAGGTCTAGAGAAATGAGCTCTGGGTATGTTTCCAGGAATAACTCCCAGAACCGTGCTGCCCCACTGGCCTGATCAAACTGTTGCCGCCTCCATCCCATCTCTCTATTGCAGTGGTGTGGAAAGTGCTGCCGCTGTCTACCCAGAAACATACGGCCTCCATTGGCAACCGAGCTGGCAAACAGAAGTCTCCCCACCACACCTGTTTCCCTGCCCAGCTCACCATGGAATCAAACTCTCTCAGGGTGCGTCTGAGCACTGGACTCACATTTACATGCAGGGTGGCTTCACAGCATGCAACCTGTGCAGGTGCACAGGGCTCATCTCTCAGAAAGGGCCCCCGCTTGGTTTAATGGTCTGCCACTGTTGCTGTCTTGAAATTCATAATAATTTGATCCTTGAGCTTGTGTTTTGTATGCAAAATCTAATGAGACAATGAAGCACGTGCGTATGCAGTGGAGCTGCATTGGGCGGCAGTACGAGCACACATGGCTCAGGCCCACGGGTGCGAGGGAACTGCTGCACCGAGCTGTTGGCTTGGATGCCCAGTGCCCATGTTCTCACCTGGGACAGTCCCGGGCTCTATGAATTTCCCAGGTGGTGGCTGAGCAGGGACCTGGGCCCTGGCTGGTGGTGGCAATGGCAGCAGCAGCAGCAGCAGCAAAAGAAGCAGCCCCTGTGGTGGTAGCGGCTGCTCCCCTGGGAGAGAGAGGGCTCCATCTTGGGTAGGGCAGGGACGGTGGGGGGAAGGTGGGGTGTCTGCGCGTCCTTGCAGCATCTGTACAAATGTTAACGCGGTGAATCTAATCTAATCTAGATTCTCCGGCCTGAGAGCCGGGATAGCAAAAGCTGGTGCTTAGTGAGTTATTACAAAATAAAAGCATATGCATAGACATTGCAATAAAGCATAGAGGGGAATTATTAGAATTCTTCAAAGAGTTTACAATCTCTGGCTTTGAAAACTGCTGCAACATTGCAAAGAGTTAGAAACAAAACATTGCACAGAGTTAGAAACAGAAGTTAAATTTTAAGATTGCCACGTTTAATGGAAAAGAACACTATTTTCATATGAAGCTTTGGATGAACCAATTATTAACGAGGAAGATAATTTTGATTAATTTTTTTTTGCAATTGAAGATAAAGTGATGGAATGTATAAACAGATGTTTCAAATTATGTACAAATCATGAGACCTCAATGAGTTATAGGTAGTGTCAGAGGAAAACATCAAAATGCTATTGTATAATTTACATTTAAAATTAAATTCAGACTTATACAAAACTGATTAGTATGAGGAGTTAAATCTTTTTAGAAAATTGATTCTGCAAGAATTTTATCAATACTACATGTACTAAAATTTGTTATTTCAAAATAACTTATGAAAAATTTATCCCAATGTTGTCACAGACTAAAGTTCTCTTAACAACTCCAGTAACACTGGCATCAGAAAAGTCCTTCTCAAAATTAAAAATTATGCAAAATTACTTGTGATCTTACATTTGCTAAGAGCAACTGACATTGCTTTTGACTATGTACGTTACAAATCAGTTTGCCAAAAAGCATAAATTTGATGATCTAAATTTGATGAGCTAAATTAATTTTCAGAAAATCAAGTTAGAAAAATCATGATCAATCAAGACACATTAATAAAGTACTGTTCATTATTGTATTTTAAATTATGACAATTTTTTTTGCAATTTGTAAATTTGTGTTGTTCTTAATATATTACTGCTACCCCATAGTACATCTTACGAGTAGTAAAATATTTTAAAAGAAAAATGGATTATTTTTTAGTACTTTGCAGTTTTCCCTCCTGCTTTTTTTTTTTTCTCCCCAAAGCCCTCCGGGTACATAGCTGCATACTTTCAGTTGTGGGTCCCTCTAGTTGTGGCATGTGGGATGCCGCCTCAGCATAGGTTGATGAGTGGTGCCATGTCTGTGCCCAGGATCTGAGCCAGTGAGACCCTGGACTGCCTAAGCAGAGTGTGCGAACTTAACCACTCGGCCATGGGGTCGGTCCACGCACCTACCCCCCCCCCACACCCCCCCCCCCCCCAGCTTTTTGAATAAGGGACCTCACATTTTCAATTTTCACAAATTATGTAGCTGGCGCTGGTTACGTGCCTACATCTTAGGTACAAGTGAAGCTGGGAAATGTAGTTTTGGGGCTCCTACCTTGGGAAGGAAGGCTTCATTAAGCGAGGAACCCGCTAGTCAGGAATGATAGAATATCAGCGCCCACCCACCTCACTGGCTGCCAAGCCACCAATGGTGGTTCTTTTCTCTCTTGGTTTGGGCGTTCCCAGCAAAGTCTGCAAGAGGATTAGATTCATTGTATTAATCCCACCATTCTAAGGAAGGACAAGCAAATTCCACAGGCCGGGGTCATGCAGCAAAGTGAAACCAGCTGTCTCCTACTTCTATGAGGGGGCCTTTCCCTAACTACACACTGGCCTCTTGGCTCCAACTCAGCTTTCTCACTGCCTCTGGGCACCTGCCTGCCCCCCAGCAGCTATTTTTGTTCTTTGGTGCTTACTTAATGCTGTTTAATGCACAGAATGGATAAACTGCAAATATTGACCTTTCTCAAGGCTGCGTCCCAGGAAACTCTTGTTGATTTCAAAAGGTTAGTCATTTAGTGTCATGCCATTTATATGTTTGCTGAATGACCGAGAGGAGTCATAGAGTTCTCCTCTGCAAATATCCTGAAAGGGGAGGAAGAAGAACAAGTCATTCTGAATTGAGGAATGAATTCAAACCTATAAATCAGAAAGCTCCCGGGCAAGACCTGGCAAAGATGCATTCGCTGTCAGTGTTTGAATCTTTCTTTTTTATGCTCCAAAGGACATCATGAACACGTGTGTGTGGATGTCCGCTTTCATAAAAAAATCTCCTTGTGTCTCCTTCCTGACCAAAGATAGACCATCAAACTCCCTCTTGAAAGCAGTGGAGGCTACGAAAGGAAGAATGCCCAGTCCTGCATCCCTGGATAGAGACCACTGAGATACAATCTACTAGTGGTTTAGAGATGGCTGATTTCTTCAGTTTGGAGGTGAAAACCCTGTGCTCAGGAGGCTGCCTTGTTGGTTGTTGGTAAAGTTTGGGTCTCTGGAGTCTTGATCCAGGCCTCATCTGCTTCTTCTCTACGCTGTTCCACCACTGACAAGACCAAAGAAACAGGTGTCCAAAGGGAGCCATCAATGAGCTTGGAATGCCTATTCATCCCAATATGTGGTGACTTCTTGGCCTGGAGCTTTCACAGCAGAGACATAAAGAAGGAAAGGTCAAGACCAGAACACAGCTGTACAGATTTGCAACTGAAATGTTGGGCTGACGTGAACAGTGATAGGGGTCAGGAAATTGCTTTAGGCTAGGACTGCAAAGGTAAGACAGTGAGTGTGTATTTTTGTGTAAGAGGAAAAAAGAACAGACATCGGACTTTAGCATCACAAGAAACCTGCATATGTCTGAGTGTGAGTCTGTGACTGTGTGTGTCTATCAGGGTACATGTCCGTGAGCGTGTCTATGTGAGGGTGTGTGCATGTGCAGCATATAGTCTGAGAGTGACAGTTGTGGGATCCCATGCTGGGATCAGCTTCCAGCTCCAGCACTTACCAGTTGTGCACTCTGAGCAAGTGAGGTCATGTCATCCCTCTAGGCCTCAGATTCCTTTGTTATAAAATAGGGACAATTTTAGCAGTAACTTCATAGGGACATTGTGGGGATTAAATCAGATTATCTATGCAAAGTACATGGAACAGTGCCTGGCTGTCGGTTAGTGCTCCATAAATGTATGCGGTTGTTATCACATCAGACAACATCTACGATCCATACTTTTCAGGCTGTTGATTTTCTGGGACACCTGCCCACCAGGTGTGCCCCTCATCTGCTGTACACAGAGCTGGCCCCCACCTGTCCAGATTCCTTGCCAACACTGTTGTGCTTAGACAGGGACCAGCTCACCTAACAGGCCCACCCCTCTGCGTGGCGATGCCTGGTTCTCTCACTGCCACCTCAAGCCTGCCTCTGACAGGGGCTGACATGGTCAGATGTCTACCAGCCACGGCTTCTAGCCTCATCCCTAAGTGCAATCATGGTCTCCTTCTCTCGATAAGGGTTTGTGTCTGAATTTCCCCATGAAGTATGTAAAATCTTAGAACTTACTCCTCAGCGTAGATTTTTTTTATACTTTTCGCATGACTACAAGAAGATCTCCACACTGAATAGATTTTTATTCATCCACAGTATAACGAAACCAACCCTGTTCTTTGTTTCTCCTTTCAAATCACTTTATGGGCCTCCTGAATTTCCTGGCCTTTGTGCTTTGGTGACTAGCGCTATTGAAACGTTTTTACCAATCTAGGCTGTTCTGAATTGACGGGGCCCCAAAGTCCTGGCCTTCTGCGGCTTCAGAGGGAAGTGGAACAGCAGAGATCAGAGAATCCGGGGCTCTGTGGCTTCGGGGAAGATTCTAGCCCAAGGCAGGGTTGAACGAATCGGGAAAACGGGAAACCCACAGGGGACAAAAGGCCACCTGGAACAGAGGGAGAGAACTCAACGGTGGCTGGAGAAGCTGCGCGCTCTCTTCGGGGGATGAGGCAGCACAGGCCACTGTCTGGCTGTAGTTGACAGTGAGGAGCTGCTCCCACAGCCACCTGCCTGGACTGAGGCAGTGGAGGCTGCTGATTCTATGCAGGCAGCCCCCAGAGGGTCCACATCTGTGATCCTAAAGGACTCTTGCCTCCCCCTGACCATTGCTCTTGGCAGGGTGACACCACTGGTGGGGACTGTGTGTGCTTAGTAGTCTCTGGGCTCAGGGTGGGTTTTCAGTGGGTCTAGGTGGGTGGGTAGGGTAGGGTTTGGGGTAATCGTGGTGGCCAGGGCCTGCCCTGATAGTGTGATGTGGCTTCCTCTGACGTAGCTGGCCAGGTCCCAGGGTAAGGGACCCTGAGTGTAGATGGGTGCTATTCTGAGTCGATAACTTTATAGTATTGTTGCCTGTCCTCTTAGCAGTTCATTCCGTCCCTCCCCCACACACTCATTCCCACACCTGCTGAACATCTACCACAAGCCAGACCTGTGCTGAGCGACAGGGAGTCGGAGAGGGGACAGAGGCCCTGTCTTCAAACCATTGGGCCTACTGGAGAGAAATCTTAAGTGGTTAGGGAATTGTGATGGTTATTTTTATGTGTCAGATTGGTTAGGCTATGGTATCCAGGTTTTTGGTCAATTGTTCTAGACGTTTCCGTGAAGGTATTTTTTTTAGATGAGATTAACATTTAAATCAGTAGACTTTGAGTAAAGTATATTACCCTCCCTAATGTGAGTGGACCTCAAAAAAATCAGTTTAAGGCCTTAATAGAAAAAGATTGACCTCTGAATAAGAGAGAATTCTGGCAGTAGAGTGCCTTGGACTTGACTTGCAAGGTCAACTCTTCCCTGGGTTTCCAGCTGGCTGGCATACCCTGCAGAGTTTGGACTTGCCAGCCTCCACGGTTGCATGAGTCAGTTCCTTAAAATCAGTTGGTCTCTCTCTCTCTCTCCATATATATTGCATAGAAATATACATATATGTATTATACACATACATATATACAATACATACTATATACATATACAATATTCTATTGTTTCTGTTTCTTTGGAGAACTCTAATACAGGAATCCAGTCTCTATTTTATTCCCCTCTTGATGACTTCTGCATCTTTGATGATAAAATGTGCCCTGTGGAAAACAGAAAAAACCAACAAATAGTACCAAGACGGCACTGTGAAGATCTTGCTGAGTGCCCTTCTCCTTTTTCTCTGTGTATGTTGGCATGTATACTCAGCAAAATTGGAATCACGAGTCTTTATTCTGTCTTTTTTTTTTTGGTAAAATTAATTGTAAGCATTTTTTAAATGTCATTAAAATATATGGCAAGAGGTTTAGGGCCCGCCCACTAGTCTGTTTTTGTTGGAAATTTAGGTTGTTTCCTATTTTCTGTTATTATAAATAGCTCTGCAAGGAAAGTTTTTGTACATAAATCTTTGTCTGCCTCTCTGATTATTTCCTTAGGGAAGATTTCTGTAAGGGGCATTGCTGAGAACTCTGGCCTCATAAAGGAGAGAATTATGAAAAATGGAAGGGAAAATGCAATAAATTAAAGGAATTACTTGACTCATTTTAACTGAGAAAATAAGAAACACCTGGCCCCCTGCAGGGCCGACCTCGCGGTCATCGACGTTGTTTAGGGAGACGGTGAGGCCCAGTGGAAAGAGGACTGGATTAGGAGCCAGAGCCTGGTTCCAGGCCCGATTCATGTCTCCTTACAGCCAGAACACCTGGGCAAGGCTCTGACACATTCTGCTCTCAGTTCTTCATGTAAAGTGAAGCGTTAGGAACTGCCCTGCCCACTTCCCCAGAGGTGGGGAAGAGCCATCGATGGAATGGGTGTGAAAGTGTCCCCTCACCCACCTGGCCTCTCCCCCTCCTTTAAGAGCCAGTTGGAGCGCTGCCTCTTCTGTGCAGTCTGTTTTAACTTTCCAAGGACAAATCAGTAGCCTCCACCCTAACACTTTCTCCGAGCTCTTTTCTACCATGTATAACGTTGAATTATAATGAGTTGTTCACACTTCTGTTCCTCCAGCTGGCCCGTGAGTCCGAGTCCTATTCATCTTTTCTTTCCACTGGTGCTTAATATGGTGCAAGGCATGCAGGAGATGCCCAGTTAATGTTGACTGATGGAAATTATAAAGCGCTAAAGGAGCATGACACCATCCACGAGCATTCGTTAAGCACCAGCGATGTCGTCTCTGAACTCAAGGCACTCATACTACAGTACAGCAAATACGAAAAAGATTCAAGGTAGCGTTTGCTAAGTGCCCAGCTGATTGTTCAGATGCAAAGTACACAGGAGCTCAGAGCAGAGCAGGGAGCCTTTGCTGAGGGCTGTGGTGGGCAAGAATGCCTTCTTGGACCTCTGGGCTTTCTGGGCCTTCTTGGACCTCCGGCACTCTAAGTAACATTGGCCTCAGATGAGGGGAGAATAAAAAGATGTCATCCTAGAAAGGGGAAGTGCGTGAACAAAGGTGGTCCAGTGTTTTTCTATACAGTCTGGTATACGGTGGGGACACCATGAATACTTGCTGAGTGAGTAAATGAAGATGACAGTGCAGCCCCACACATTCTGAGAACAAGATGGCCAAGTGTGCCTTCCCAAAGGGACTGTCTATTTTGTTAGGGCAAAAATATCACATTGCCCAATAAATATTAATGGATTGTCTAATTGCCTCATCAGTTTCCAAATACAGGTGCAAAGCTGTTTAGCTAGATTTCCTCAGTGCTGTGCGTAAAATTACAGGCCCACGTCCTTACACGTTCCACCTTCCTCCACGCGCCACCTGGATCATCGTCAGACCAGTGACAAGGGTTTGGGTGCTGCTCTGTCAAATCAGCTTCCATGAGCAAGTGACATGCAACTCTGAGGTGTCCTTCTGCTTAATTCATTGTTCCTTCAGACAGATTTAAGGCTACTCTGTCTGTCCTCTGCTGGCTGACATAGCCTGAACTTTCACTTGTGTAGAAGTCATATTGCTTGCCCAAGACTGAGAATCAGGAATTGTAGGGTTTTATTACAAAATCATCAGTAAATTGCCAAATAATCATGTCAGGTGATATATTTTGCCTCTCAGTATCTTACTTTGGGTCAGGGATTCAAACTTGTGTTTGAAATTGAGGCGCCATTGAGTGACTTTTTTTTTTTGCAGGGGAAGATTCTCCCTAAGCCAACATCTGTGGCCAGTCTTCCTCCTTTTTCCTTCCTTTCTCCCCACCAAAGCCCCAGTACATAATTGTGTATAGTTGTAAGTTCTTCCCGCTCCTCCACATGAGCCACCACCGCAGCGTGGCCACTAACAGATGAGTGGTGTGCTTCCTCGCCTGGAAACCGAACCGGGGTGCCTGAAGCAGAGCACCAGAGCTCCAGCCGGTGGGCCATCAGAGCTGGCTCGACATTTCAGTTAAAATCAGGTTCACCTGCGAATAACAGAACCCCCACCCCACTCCCACTCCCCAACTGTTGAACAAGATATTAGTTTAATTCTTTCTCAGATGAACTAAGTCTGAAACTAGGTAGTCCATGGTTTGTTTGTTGACTCTATTGTCACCAGAGATTCACACCCCTTCTCGTCTTATCCTCATCCTTCCTGAGGATGTAGCCTGCTTCTTCACATCCAGGATGACTGCTGTGATTTCAGCCGCCTCAGCCATTTTCCAAACAGCAGGATGGAAGAAGGGAAGGGAGAGGACGCAACTTCTCTCTATTACAGAACTTTCTAGAAATTCCACACAACATTAGTGCTTACATCTCATTGGCCAGAACTTAGTCAGATGGTGACAGCCAACTATAAGGGAAAATGGGAAATGACATCCTGTAGCTGGGTATAGGATGTGTGCTCAGCTGAAAACCGGCGCTCAAATTCATTTGAAAGAAAAGAAGATACGTGTTTGATGGGCGACCAATAATCTCTGCCACAAACTTGATTGCACCTGTCTTTATATTTGACTCACTTCAGAAAGCAAAGCAACGACCCAAATGAGTGGAAGAAACATACAAAAGTGTCACCCTTGAGTAAAGCTGTTTTCTAAAACCTAGGCTCTAGTATTTCAGAGATGCTAAATCAGAAGCAGGTGGCCCTAGTTAGAGCACTGATGTGTCTAGTACTCTAGCCTATATATATACAGATAGTTATGTATAAAAAGTAAGAAATATATTTCTGTTTATTTAAATAGCTAGGGTACTGACTAACATTCAAATAGGCATCTTTCACTTTGCAAATTTAACAATTATTTATAATTGTTATAGTTACATTTTTCTGATTCAATTATTTTAACCTTATTTATGGTGAATTAAAACATGCATGTAGGAAAAATGCATAAAGCATAAATGTAACTCACTGTAAAATAGAGCTTTCGAGGGCTTCTGCATCCTTATTTAACTTGATCTTCTCAACAGCTGTGTGAGGAAGGCAAGGCAGCCTGCAGTCTCATCGCTCACAGTTCATGAGGAAGGGAATAAGGCAGATGACGTTCTCAAGATTCAAAGCCAGTGGTGGGTCCAGAATTTCAACCCATGCCTTCTGCCCCCAGAGCCCATGGTGACTTAGCCAGTGCTGCCTCTCTCAGAGACTATAGAAATCCTGTGAAATCTGGCAGAGGCCGAAAGAGGTGAGTGTAACGTTCTGAAAAATTATTGGCAAGTAAAAATGAACAGAAAGGAGTAGTAGTCGCTGTAGATATTTAACATAAGATATCCTGAGCACTATGGCATAAGTGCAGCATGAATTACCACTTGAAATAAACAGTGTCTACTGAGAGGAACGTGCAAAACCACTCTGGTAGATTTAAGATTTTACTATAAATGAAATAAAGGGGGGAAAAAAGGACACATCTTTGGCAACCCTTCCTCCTTGTCACTATTTTTGGTTCCCCGTCTGAAGAAAGTTTTAAAGATTTCCTTGTAAGGACAAGAGAAAAAAATCATGCTGTGACCTCGCGACCTTAGTAGAAGCAACCACGGGCGAATATTCATCTTCTCCAGGGCTTGGAAAGAATTGGGGGCAGACTGTGAAATCTTCCCACCTACCCGCGAAGGGCATAAACTGATGAAATCGGTTCAACATTCTCAAAAAGTGGTCTCTGGGAATCATTAACCTCCCATTTCAGATATGGAATGCCCCTGGGGGTTTGAATCAAGGGTGCACCTTAGGAATGAGCAGCTTTTTCTTCCTTAAGTAGGCATTGGATCCGAGCCCTTGTAAGAGATGTTTGGTAATATGTATTTTGTCCTCATAAACTCTTTCATTTATGGAATTTCTTCTAGATGGTGGAAAGAAGAGAAGCAGTAAAGCGAATGTCTCGCTCCCATGTATTTGGAGATTAGTTACAATTCTGTGAACAAGTTGCTGAACAATAAGGAAGAAAGAGTAATTCTTCTCTCACAAAGGAATGCTGAGCCATCCCAGCTCATTTATTTATTAAACACACACTTAAATAATGTTTATTGAGTGCCAGGTAGGGACTTCACAAATACTAACTCATTTAGTACCCTAACAACCCTCGGAGGGGGGGATTATTTTACTAGTGAGGAAACTGAGGCAGATAAAGTTTAATTAACTGGCCCAAAGTCAAAGAGCTCGTAAGTGGAGCTGGGGCCCGTGGCCTGAACCACCATGCATACTCTCCTCTGCCTGTATAGGGAAGTCCAGGAAGAATGTCTATTTGAAGATGGAGTAACTTGGGAGCACAGGTTACAATAAGATATTTATTAGATTCAGTGCCTTGAATAGTACATCACTAGAAAGAAAACTCCATTTGTCTCTCTACTACGATGACTTCTGACACCAAACGGGGTAGGGGGAGGGTTTCCCACACGCATCACAGGGCAAGGTATGGGGGAAGCGTGAGCTTCCACGACCCTCTGGGTGCACCACTCTCCCAGCAACTCGGTGAGTTCACCAAATCAGAGGTTCTCTGAATCCCTTCAGTTAGGGTTTTTTTATGGGGATTCATTACATAGACATGATTCATTAAATCACTGGCCATCAGTGATTAACACAAACCCTAGCCGCTCTCCCTTCCCTGGATGTTGGGGGTGGGGGGGGGGCGCGGGCACTGAGATTTCTAAACCTCTAATCACATGGTTGGTTTCCCTGGAAACCAGCCCTCCATCCTTAGGAGCTTTCTAAAAGTCATCTCGTTAACATAAACTCAGGTATGGTTGAAAGGGGCTAGTTACGAATAATGAAAGGCACTCCTTTCACCTTTATCACTCCAGAACAATCTGAGGAACAAAACTTGAGTCTTATAACAAAAGATACTCCTTTCACCTTGATTGTTCTGGAGCTGTTTTAGGAGCCAGGGATGGAGACCAAAAGTATTTCTTATTATATTACAATATCACAATGGCAGAGTAGTTAAGTATGGTTTTCTGAAGGAAGGAAAGAAACTAAGGAAGGAAGGAAGGCAAGAAGGAAGGAAGGAAAAAAAGAAAGTAGAAAGGAAGGGAGGACGGGGTGAGGATCATTACGTACCAGGAAGAGAATGCTGGTTTGGGCATTTTCTCAAAGGATGCTGCTGCTAAGGATGAAGCTGTACCTGATCCTTAGTTTCCTCATCTCTATCATGGGGATTATCACAGCTAACCTGAGTTAATTATGATTTGTTATGTCGATGCAGATAACCCATAACCAACCTATAAATCAAAATTGGGGTCAGTTTATTACAAGCCAGAGTGAGGATTATAACCTGGGAAGGCCTTAGAAGGTGTTCCGGAGAAGCATGGGTTTCAGTACAGTCTTATATCTTTCTAGAACAAAGAAGATACATTAAACACACCTCGGATACATTTTCATCAAAATTTCAGAGATATTCAGTTGCAAATGAGCAGGTGAACATGACCGTGATGTCAGGTAAGGGACTAATCCAGCATTACCAATAGGGCGGAGGAGGGGACGTCTGCATTCTCATTTTAAGAGAACGCTGTTCTTTGCTTCAGTGGTTAAGCAGATGTACAACGTATGTTTGATAGGCCATAAGTCAGGTTTTTTAGTTCAAGCTGAACCAGTTTTGAACCCCAATAGTTACCCCATACACCTCAATATGTGAAAGTCTCTTGTCAGTTTGTTCATAAATATACATCAAATCAGATAATGTGTATCAAAGTGCTTTAAAAAACCAACTGATGTGTAGACAAAGTACTTTTGTACTGATTATGATTAAGCCAGCTCACTTGTTTTTTGTTTTCAATTTTTCCTTACTCCATCCTTTCTTGACTTTGGGGTAAAAAAAAAAAAAAGAAGACTCAAGAAACCAAAATTCTCATGTTCTCCAGAAGTCATTAGAACTAACTACTAGTTTTAAAAGTTTCACTTTGGCCGAACATTCCAAATAGTACACCACTTCCCCAAATGCAAAACATTCATTATGATAATGACACCTTCCTAAAGGACATGCTTTCTGAATGGCGTTCATCCAAAATCGTAAAGTACACTAGTCTTCAAGGCTTGAAAGTGTTTTATTGGCTTACAAACGTCCAGACCTTCTGTTTATCGTGAAAATAGGGATGATACACCTTATGATTATCTGTTCTCTACAGCAGCAGAGTTTTACTTACACGAACCTTCGTTGTCTTAGACCCCTTCCTATTAGTCAGTTCCCACTTAATCACAGAGCAGGACTCATCCTCTTGAGGTGTCTACCGTCTCTCTCTTTCCTCTCTTAGGAGAGTTCACCTGCAGACATTAGGGTCACATCAGAGGAGGTTTAGGGGGTGGGGGGACTGTCTGGATCTATGAAAGAATACAGGTTTTCTATGAAGTCTGTGTTCAAAGTCAAAAATAACTTTTGGGCTTGTCTCTTTTTGTTTGTTTTGCCTATATTTCCGTTCTGCTCCCTCAGCTTGGATAATCAAGACTTAACCATTTTTTAAATTTCTCCTCATCCATTCATTCCCCAACCAGTCCACCCAGAATTCCATCCTCACCACTTCACTGAAACAGCTCTCAGTTGCCCAAGCCAATGGACATGTTTCAGATCCTGAGAATACAAGACAAACAATCAGCACTAAGCTTGAAGAACTTGTCAACTCCTGGGAAAGAGACGCAGGTAAACAAACAGCATCAGACAAAGTAAAGGTTTGGCAGGTGATTGGGGAGCACAAAGAGCCTCGACCGACTTGTCTGCAGTGTTTGAGGTTGGTGGGCAAGCTCTCATGACACTTCCTCTTCTTTTGGTTACTAGAATAATGCACTTTGGTTTTTCTTTCTCTGGTCATTCCCTCTCAATTTCTTTTCACAGCTCCATTTCCTCTATTCATCTCCTGCATATTGCTATTACTCAACCTTCCAAACCAAGGCTCCTGTTCTTGTTCCACAGGCTCTCTTAGGAAAATCCCATCCATATTTCTGACTTAACGTGTCACAATAAATTGATGACATCCACATTCCTATTTTCCAGTTTGTACCTCTCTCCTTAGCTCCAGATTTATTTTTCTATCTGCTCATCTGGATATCCGCAGGCATCTCAAATCCAATGTGTCCAAATCTGAACCCATTATCATGAACCTTCTTCTCTTCCTGTTTCCTATTTCAGTGAATGATATCGTCATTATTCCACCTCTTCAAATTAGAGAGCTGGGAGTCATGCTTGGCTCCTCCATCTCCCTCAGTCCCACAGTCACTGAGTGCCATCAATCCTGCCTCGTTCCTGCCACCATCTTGGCTCATGTTCAATTTATCTTCCATATTGTGGCTCGAGGGATCTTCCAAAACACAAATCTGTTTATATTAATCCTCTGTTTAAATAACTTCCGGGGTTTTTCACTGGCACAGAATAAGTCCTAACTGCTAGCCCTGCAGAAAAGGCTCTTAATAACCTGTTCCCTGCCCACCGCCCTGAGAAGCCTCAGCTCCTCTTGATTCCTTGCAGGCACCTAGCCTCACTTGCTTCATTCAATTACAAATACTTCTCCCACCTTTTTACCGCCTGGCTGAACTCTCCTCACTCTTGAATAGCACTCAGCTCAAGCATCCTGGCTCCCCAGACTGCTTTAGATGTCCTCTGTGCCGCTGCCATATAGACCCACTCAAAGCCCTTGCCATATCACAAGCTGTTTATTTACCTGTATTTACTCCCCTTGGATCAAAAAATCCTCAAAGATAGGAGCTGGTTGTTCGTCTTTGTGTTTCCAAACCCAGAATAGAGTATGGCACCAGATACGTGCTCATTCAGTATGTTATTGAGTGAATAAATGCACTTGAATATTACGTGTCTACTGCCTGCAGTCTCAGCCAGCGCCTCCACATAGGAGCTTACTGAGTCCCACACAACTCAGCTTGTGACCAGGGCACCCACTCCACACAAAGGAGGTGTGGAGGTGAGCCCAGGACCATGGAATCCGCTGATCATATCTTAAATCGCACCACTTAGAAGCAACTGCTTCGTGGAGCACCAGAACAGCCTCCTGGATGCGCAGCTAAAGATTCACCTCAGAAGCGATTTTCTGAAAGAATGAGGTGCCCTCAGACACCTCTTCTTGGCACTGTGTCCCCTGTAGAAGAATACATGAGTTTGGGAACTAATGGGTAAAAGAGGGAGTGCCTCCACTTACTGTCACTTCCAATGACCTGGGGCGGGGTGGGGATGGGAGTGCGAGCGGGCCTTTGTACTTCTCATCTCCTCAACTCTGGGCTCTGCAGTGGAGGTTCTCATCCCCAAAGTGGGCACAGACTTGCCCTGGGACCCAGAAAGGGCCACTGCACTGAAAGCTACGGTTGCCCCCAGGGCACGTCAGTCTCCTGTGCAGGGACCAGCAGACAAGGTGAGGTGCCCTCTTGGCGGGCATAATTCCTCCCTAATCAGCAGGAGCGGGTAGGGCCACTTTTACATAACAGAGCAGAGAGGAATACCTGTGGAACCCAGGTGGCCCACTGGTGCTCCTTTTGGTAATGGCTTTGACTCAGGAACTGCCCACTGGCCTAGCTGAAATGCTGTCAGAGTTGTGCCGCAGTCTGAGATGCTTTCTCATCAATTCGCCTTTCTTCCTGCTCTCCTTTCACAGGAGCGATCCTTGCATTGCAGTCTGAAGGTTTTCCCCAGTAAGTCTCTTGCATTTCTGATCCCAGCTGGCTGTCTGCTTCTCAGAGGTCACAGACTGCCCAAGATGTCACCCTGCTCAGGGGCATCTGCTTTTAAAGAGCTTTCCTAGAGCAAGCACTGTGTAAACCAAATGAGTTAATGTCAGCTCGTGGAATTGCAGGCCTGGTGGCAGGCGCTCCAAGTGTTGTGGAACTGGTGACTGCTTACTTCCAAGGCTGGCCAGGCCAATGCTCCTCCTCCCTCTGAAGATGTGCTCGTCTTCTGCTTGGCTTAAAATCTGGCAAGTGCCACAGGTCATGGTCAAGGCTATGGCTTTGGAGGCAGACAGATCGAGGGTTCACATCCCGGATGTGCCATTTACCAGCTGTGTAACTTTACCTCCTGGTAAAACCCATTGGGTTACTGAGGGATTCACTGAGAAAATAAGTGGAAAACGTGTAGCATGTAGGAAGGGCCCAATAAATTGCGGCTAATAGTATTATCATTTCTAGTCTTGAATCTAAGAAATATATCAAAGACATCCTAAAAATCTACTAATTCCAGGAGAGAATGATGAGGCCCAGCCCTTCCTCTCTACTAAAGAGCTGAGAAGTTAGGAACGCAGCTGTTTTTTTAAAAAAAATTTTCCCTAAGGCCACTTCCGGTTGAATAGCCTATCATTTGTCTAAGTGTGGCGGCTCGTCTGATGGATGTAAATGCACAGGAGGAAGCCTGCCCACCAGCCTGGGGCTGCTAGGATCTCAGGTGGTCGCTGAAGCACAGGGGAGCCGTGCCACACATCTACCTAAGCTTCGGCAGAATCAGTCCTGCCTCGGGCCGGTTTCCAAGACCGGCTCTCAGGGTCTCCTTTAACCTGTTCGCCGAAAAATTGGGCTGTCACCTGGCCATCCTTCTTGGAAAGGAATGATTTCATTCTGTAGACACGACAATGTGATTCGACAGTGAATGCGGACCTGCTCTTGGGTGTCTCCTACCCCTCGGCCCTGGGACCTTTCTCTGGTGCCCATTTTTAAATGCTCTGTTATTAGCAGCCAAGTCATGAAATGGAAAACACCCTTAATCTCCTCCTTAAGAGGAAAGGGGAAAATATTACTGAAATGGAAAACGTTATAGAGGAGCAGCTTCAAATTGTTCCCAACATTTGGGAAATTCAGATCATGGAAAAGTAGAGGAAATTTGTGTTATTTTTTTACATTCAAAAAGTTTAGAAATAAGTGCAATGTGTACGGTTTTGAAAGAAGTTTCTATCCAGAGACCATGAAGACTGGCCCTTCATCAGTGTTTTTTAGAAACCTGGATCTGTGATAACAGTGTGTGGTTGAAAAAAGGATAATATATTTTCAGAGATACTAGACTTCACATTGTCTTTGGGTTTGAGTAGGCTACAGGACTTTCTTATTTTTATTATGCATTACAAAATTGGCATAGAGAAAAACTAGACCCAGGGGCCCGAATAATTTTCTCTAATGAAAAAATAATTCCTCATAGTTTATATAATGATGAATCAGATTAAAATTTAATTTATAATTTAAGTGAGCAAATTCCAGTCCCTAAAACAAGTGTATTCTATAGATTAAATAAACAATTCACTGTTTTACATGCTTTGAGATTAAAGTTTACATTCCAGAAAATTTGTATTTAACTTTTAGGACCATCCTAGAAAGCAAAGCCCATGAAGAACTTGACAATATCTCAGGAAGATTCTCGTTTCTTGTGGGAAACATAACAATGGTCACAGTCCATACAATTTCAAAAACAAATGAGACATTCTCCCTCCAGTCTGATTTCTTTGTGCTTTATACGATTGAGATTGTTGGGACGAAATATTTTTCAGCCCACCTCTCCATGAATGACTATTACTTGACATGATAGAATTTTGCCCCCAAGATATCAAATTTATTCTAACCTATAATTTCTTTTGAACTTTTTAAACTTTGAGGTCATAATGGTTTATAACTGTGTAATTTCAGGTGTAGATTATTATTTATCAGATTCTGTATAGACTGCATCGTACTCGCCACCAATAGTCTAGTTTTTATCCATCACCATACATGTATGCCCCTTCACCTCTTTTGCCCACCCTCCCACCTCCTTCCCCTCTGGTAACCACTAACCTGTTCTCTTTAGCCATGTGTTTATCTTCCATATACGAGTGAAATCATGTGGTGTTTGTCTTTCTCTGTCTGGCTAATTTCGCTTAACATCATATCCTTAAGGTCCATCCATGTTGCTGCAAATGGGACTATTTTGTCTTTTTTTATGGCTGAGTAGTATTCCATTGTATATATATACCACATCTTCTTTATCCAGTCATCAGTTGGTGGGCACTTGGGTTGCTTCCATGTCTTGGTTGTTGTGAATAATGCTGCAGTGAACATAGGGGTGCATAAGTCTCTTTGAATTGTTAATTTCCAGTTCTTTGGGTAAATATCCAGTGATGGGATACTTGGGTCATTTGGTATTCCTATTTGTAATTTTTTGAGAAATCTCGATACGGCTTTCCATAGTGACTGCACATTTACATTCCCACCAGCAGTGTACGAGTGTTCCCTTTCCTCCACATCCTCTCCATCACTTGTTATTTTTTGCTGTGGTAATTATAGCAATTCTGACAGGTGTGAAGTGATATCTCATTGTAGTTTTGATTTGCATTTCCCTAATAATTAGTGATGTTGAACATTTTTTAATGTGAATGTTGGCCATCTGTATATCTTTGGGAAAATGTCTATTCATATCCTCTGCCCATTTTTTGATCAGGTTGTTTGTTTTTTTGTTGTTGAGATGTATGAATTCTTCGTATATTTTGTAAGTTAACCCCTTGTCGGATATATGATTTGCAAATATTTTCTCCCAGTTGCTGGGTTGTCTTTTCGTTTTGTTCATGGTTTCCTTTGCCTTGTAGAAGCTCTTTAGTCTGATGTAGTGCCATTTGTTTATTTTTTCTTTTGTTTCCCTTGTCCGAGTAGACATGGTATTTGAAAAGACGCTGCTAAGACCGATGTCAAAGAGTGTACTGCCTATATTTTCTTCTAAGAATTTTGTGGTTTCGGGTCTTACATTCAAGTTTTAAATCTCATTTTGAGTTAATTTTTGTGCATGGTGTAAGACAATGGTCTACTTTCATTCTTTTCCATGTGGCTGTCCAGTTCTCCCAACACCACTTATTGGAGGGGCTTTCTTTTCTCCATTGTATGTTCTTAGCTCCTTTGTCAAAGATTAGCTGTCCATAGATGTGTGGTTTTATTTCTGGGCTTTCAATTCTGTCCCATTGATCTATGTGTCTGTTTTTGTGCCAGTACCATGCTGTTTCAATTACTATAGCTTTGTAGTATATTTTGAAGTCAGGGATTGTGATGCCTCCAGCTTTGTTCGTTTATCTCAGGATTCCTTTGGCTATTTGAGGTCTTCTGTTGTTCCATTTAAATTTTAGGATTCTTTGTTCTATTTCTATGAAGAATGTCATTGGGATTCTGATTGGGATTACATTGAATCTGTAGATTGCTGAAAGTAATACGGACATTTTAACTATGTTTATTCTTCCAATCCATGTGCATAGACTATCTTTCCATTTCTTTATGTCTTTGATTTCTTTAAATAATGTCTTATAGTTTTCAGTGTAGAGGTCTTTTACCTCCTTGGTTAAATTTATCCTTATATATTTTATTCTTTTTTGTTGCGATTATAAATGGGATTGTATTCTTGACTTCTCTTTCTGCTAGTTCGTTATTAGTGTATAGAAATGCAACTGATTTTTGTAAGTTGATTTTGTACCCTGTGACTTTGCTGTAGTTGTTCACTATTTCTCATAGTTTTCTGGTGGATTCTGTATGGTTTTCTACGCATAGAATCACGTTGTCCACAAACAGCAAGAGTTTCACTTCTTCCTTTCCAATCTAGATACCCTTTTATTCCTTTCTCTTACCTAAATGCTCTGGCAAAAACCTCCAGTACTGTGTTGAATAGGAGTAGTGAGAGTGGGCACCCTTGTCTTGCTCCTGTTCTCAGAGGGATGACTTTCAGTTTTTCACCATTAAGTACGTTCTTGGCTATGGGTTTGTCATATATGGCCTTCGTTGTGTTGAGGTACTTTCCTTCTATACCTATTTTATTGCAAGTTTTTATCATAAATGGATGTAATTTCTTTCAATCTTAAACAAGACAGAGTCAACGTGTTTATGTCTCTATTTTACTATCACCTTATTTAATCAACTGTTATATTTGAAAGTTGTATTTTTCCACTACAAAAATGATCCTACTTCCCTTTGTTTTCTCCATTCTTCTTCCATTTCTCCCTCCCTCCCTTTCTTCCTTCCTTCTTTCCTTCTTCTGTCTTTCCTTCAACACATACTATTTGAACACCTACTCAGTCATATGATGGATTAGATGTTGGAGATTAAAAGATAATTCAGACACAGTTTCTCACAGAGGAGGCGAGTATCGTGGGGAAAGCAGATATGCAAATGGAAAATTATAAAACAGCTTAAGTGCAGCGACTGAGACATAGACAGGGAGCACAGACAAAAGGCGCATCCTCAGAATAAAGGTGGGTTGAAAATCCATCCGGGACTGCCACCTGGTGACATGACACCCTCCCCGAGCGGGTAAAGGTGCAGGTGTGTAGGAGGGAAAGGTACTCAAGGCTTTCTGGTCAGTAAGCTTGGGACAAGAAAAGAACAGAAATCTGCAATGGTAAAGTGAGTTCAGGGAATAAAAGCAGGTCAAGGTTTCTAGACTTGAGGTGGAGAAGAGTAGAAGATGATGTTACAGAATTTGTCAGGTGCCAGATCGTGGAGAAGTCCCTGTGTCGTATTAAATAGCTTGGATTTGATTCAATAAGGAAAAAGAACACACTTGTGGGATCCAGGAATGAAGGCGAAGAAACCAATTATGAGACAATCGCGCTGGTCCAAGACAGGCAAGAGAAAGTGAGGGCCCAAACTAAGGGGGTTAGGAGGGAATAGAGCCCAGAGGGAAACAGACTTGTTATGGGATTCTGTTTAAAAAGAAGTTTGAAGCTTGATGGACTCCCATTTGAATTGAGCTTGTTGATAAAAGGACTTCATATAAAGAGGCCCTCACATTCTGTGAAGGCAGCATCTGAGGGTGCAGCCAACACCTCACCACCCTTCTTTCTGGGATGGTTCCAGCCTGTTGGAGACAGGATGCTTCCAGCCCACGTCCTGCAGAACGCTCTGCAGCCGCCTCCCTAGAGGCAGAGCGCTTAGTTGGCGTGGGAGGCTGTGTTCTTTCATGTCACCTGGAGAGAGCAGTCACAAAGGGCAGACTCTCTGGAGGCCTTTTTTGGTTTGTTTTGACTGTGTGTGTTGAACACCAAGCAAGCGACACCCTTGCTTGAACTTACTACCCCCGGTTCCTACTGAACATCTGCTCTCGGATAGAGAATACTGTTTGGATCAAAATCAAAACAAAACCAGACAAAAATCCACGTGAAGGAGAGGAATCTTGTACTTCCTCTTGCAAAATCCTTTCCCCTTTTTATTGATCTCTGGAGTCTCCTGTAATCTCCGGGCTTACAGTAAGTATCTCCATCTTGGAGTCGCCTTTTCAAAGGAATTTGCTCTGTGTTAAGCTGCCCCTCACTGCAGTATTAGGGCCCTATCTCAGAAATGGGGAAACTCCTACAAACGAATCATTTGGAACAATTACAAGAGTCTCTGGGTGGCCGTTAGGGCAGCGGCTCTCAACCTTTTGTACTGAACATCTCACCAATTGCTGGATGAAAAAACTTGGTTCCTATTATTATAGAAGCAAAAATACTACTCTTTCCAAAAGAGCATTTCCACATTGACTTGCATTCTGGCAGTAGCTTAGGACTTTTAGGAAAATACTGCTTCCCACCCAACTACTGTATAGGACAAGTTTACAATCTGTTGATCCCAGATGCAGAAGAATTATACCTTGGAAATCGATGTTTGGTGCTGTGGCTTAGGTGAGTAATATCTGATCTAGGCAACTGGTGAAAATGTTGATCTCGTTTACTTTATTACCCATATCTCTTAGAGGTACCCTGTAGTAATTTGTGCAGCCTGCCAACTATTGTGATCTTATATGCAAAGTCTTTTTTCCCCAGTTTTGTTGAGATATAATTGACATAACATTTTATTAGTTTAAGGTGTCCAACATAATCACTTGATATATGTATGTATTGCAAAATGATTACAAAAATAATTTTAATTAACATACCTCATCTCACATAGTTACAAATGTTTTTCTTGTGATGAGAACTTTTTGTGTGTGTGTGAGGAAGATTGGCTCTGAGCTAACATCTGTTGCCGATCTTCCTCTTTTTGCTTGAGGAAGATTGTCACTGAGTTAACATCTATGCCAATCTTCCTCTATTTTTGTATGCGGGATGCCACCACAGCATGGCTTGATAAGTGGTTTGTAAGTCTGCACCCGGATCCAAACCAGCGAACCCTGGGCCACTGAATCAGAGCGCACAACCTTAACCACTACACCACTGGGCCAGTCCCGATGAGAACGTCTAAGATTTACTCTCTTAGTAACTTTCAAATATTCAATACAGTATTACTAACTATAGTCTCCATGCTGCACATTGTAACCCCAGAAGTTGTTCATCTTCTGAAAGGTGTTTATAACTGGAAGCTTGTACCTTTTGACCACCTTCACCCATTTTATTCACTCCCACCCTGCGTCTCTGGCAACCACCAATCTGTTCTCTGTATCTATGAGTTTGGCTTTTTTTAGGTTTCACATGTCAGTGAGATCACACAGGATTTGTCTTTCTCTGCCTGACATTTCACTTAGCACAATGTCCTCAAGGTCCATCCATGTTGTCACAAATGGCAGGATTTTCTTCTTTTTTTTACGGCTGCATAATATTCCCTTATATAACACATTTGTTGGGCTTTATCCTCCAAAGTTTCTGACTCAATAGGTCCAGGGTGGGGCCTGGGAATCTGAATTTCTAACAAGTTCCCAGGAGATGGATGCTGATGCTGGTAGACTGGGTGCCACACTTCGACAAGCTCTGCTTTCTCTCATTGAAGCCCTAAACTGTAGCAGGCCATTCAGCTTCTAAGGTGTCCCATTTTATTTATTTGAGTATTCTTTGTATCCTTTGCCTTGAAAAATCCAGAAGTGACAAGAGGACTTGAATGTATGAATATAAGGAAGCAATTATCACCTGAGCTCGCACACAGCAGTTTGTAAAAGTCCCTTTTGTTCCCTGTAGCATATGTTTGGGGAGAGGCCCATATCAGAGAGATCAGTAGAGGCCCATTCAAGAATGTAATTAGAGATAACGATGCCTGCCTGTGGGATGCTTGTCACGGTACAGAGCTGCATCCAGCGGCCCCATCACTCAGCGTGGCGGTGATCCTTGGCATGGAGCTAAATGGAACGGTGACTTCAGAATGACAACATTGATCCTGACTTTAGACTGAGCTCAGGAATTACTGTGTTCTCAGGTTTCACTGCGTGTCTGGTATTGTACAAATTCTTCAGGTTTTCTTGCTCCACATAAGCCTTTTTAAACTCAAAAATAGTTCTACATGCTGAATGGGGTCTCTGACCCAATGCCAGCACAACCGCGGGTGACTGACTAGATTTCTTCTTGTGGTTGGGTATCCTCAGCCTCACTTTGAGAGCAGGAGCTTAGGAAGAGGGGATGATTGTGCTTTGTATTATTTTTCAAAGTACGTTCACATCTTTCACCTCATCCTGTCTGTCACGGGTATTAATGCCAGAGCCAGGAAGAGGATCCAGGTTTCCTGAGCCTCAGCCCCATGTTCAGTCCTCATGCTGCTGCAATGATTTATCTCAGTCTCTAGACCAAGGCCTAGAATGCTCTTCCACTGACGGAGGAGACATAGCTAGAGAGACAGACACACAGAGAGAGACAGAGAGAGGGAGAGACATAGAGAGAGAGAGAGGGAGAGACAGATAGACAGAGACAGAGAGAGGAAGAGAGAGAACAAAAGGATTGAAGGAGGAGAAAGAAACAGAAAACAGAGGACAAGCAAAGGAAGAAAAGAGAAAGAAAGCCCAAAGGAAACAGACCCTGAAACCCTCAAAGGGAGCCACATCCTTCCACGTCAGTGGCAGGATTAATAGTCTAGTTCCTTGGGACAGAAACATCTGCCTAAGCCTGAGGGAAGTTTGGGGTGTCCCAGGGTGGTAAGCATTACGAATGGCAGCTGTCATCACTTTCTCTCCCTTGAGTGAGAGCAGCGTGGCTCAGTTTCCCTCCTGCAGCCACTTCTGTCCTGGTTGAAAGGCTCTGAGACAGCCATGTCTGCAGGGTTCCTCACACTGTCTACAGGGTGTACTCAGGGTTATATTGGGGAAGGGTGGCTAGGAAACAACATGGATATGTTGACCAACTCTTGGCTCTCAGGAGTCCCACAAAGCCCCCAGAGTTATTCTTGGTCAGACCAGATAAAGACAGGAGAGAACAGAAACGACTTTTCCCATTGTTTTCAGTGTCATCTTGACTATTATAGGATTTAGATTATGACATTGTTCCACAGGGAATGAGGTCAATGTACTACTTGAATGGTGAAGTGATATTTTTCAGGACGTAAAATAAGATGAATTATGTAAACAGGCTGTAACAACAGTCAGTATGGCCAGCTGTAGGGGCAGAGAATGAAGAAGCAGGGATGCCCGGCATATGGGATGCACCACGCTTTGTTTTGACTTTTCGGATCAGGAACCGTCTTGCTTTGTCCAAGGATCTCTTATTCCTTGTCTGTGCTCGTCTTGCTCTCTCTACCCACATACGTGTCTCTTGAGGGCATCGGGCCCCTGGCACAGCAGCTGGCACACTGCAGGTGTTCAATGAGTGAGTTGGGTAACGCATGGTCAGGGAGCTTCTGCCCTGGGAGAGCTAGAGCAGAGGCACTTGACCATTTATTTGGTGGAACATGGGAGTCATGGATAAGGTGGATGGTTAGACTCCGTGACTCTAAGACGCCTCCAAACTCTGAAATTCCATAATTCTTATGCATATAGAAAACTTCAGAAATGCCAATATCTGCATCTGAAAGGACATTTATGAAAGATTTATGGTATATTTGTTTCTCAGAGGCTTATAAATAGCACTATCTGGAACTAATTTTAACATAGTCCCCAATTTTTTATTTTATTTACTTAAATTCTATTTTGATGCCACAAGTGGAAACCATAATCTTTGATGACTCTTATTACTGTTGTATCTTATTTCACAAAATTGAAAGGGCATGTTTTTAGAATTCCAAAAGAAAGTTAACTTCTTCAAATGGAATGAATATCAGCAAAACATAAATTGCCTCTACCCAAGATCCGTAGTAAAAAAGGATCAGAATTCGGTCTTTCAAATCTTTCTGCCATATCAGCTATCAATGCATAGCTCTGAGGAAGCATATAAAGCTTAATAAATGGTTTCCCATGGACATAATGTTTGGTTGTAAGTAAAGGAAAAAAAAAATCTTAAGTTCCGCAGGTGAGAAAAAGATGAAAAGGAGCAAATATCATTACTATGAAGTAAAAGAAAACAAAAAATATTTGGCTTCTAACAACCATCATTGTTTTGTGGAAAACAAAAAAGCAAATATCCAGTGGCACCAGCGTTTGTGAGATTTGCCACGTTCTGGGTTCTTGAGGAAAAGAACTAGGGGCTTGATAAGAACAGTATAGCACTCTGCAGAAACTTAATTCTCACTGAAGCAAAATGACCCCGTAAGGAATTTCCATATGTATCATAGTTCATGGGGACTGGAGGCTGGGACCTGTTCAGAAATATTACATGTGTTTCAGAAAGAAACTTAGAAGAAATAACATTCCACATAAGACGTTACATAAACTCAAGCTTTAGCCAATTCTGGCAGAGTCTTTTTTTCCTGAGGAAGATTTGCCCTGAGCTAACATCTATTGCCAATTTTCCTCTTTTTGCTTGACAAAGATTGGCCCAGAGCTAACATCTGTGCCAGTCTTCCTTTATTTTGTATGTAGGTTTCTGCCACAGCATGGCCACTGACGAGTGGTGTAGGTCCACACCTGGGAACCAAACCTGGGGGGCCAAAGTGGAGTGCTCTGAACTTAACCACTAGCCCCTGGGCCAGCCCCCTCATGGAGTCTTCTTTCCTATTTGATAGTACTTTGTATCAACCCACAAATAACTTGCTGATCATAAATGGGAAGCATATCTTTACAAAGAAGGGGTACAGTTGTCATCATTGAACCCACTGATCAGTTTTCATCTCACTAGGAGTGAGAGGATAAGACCTTGGGGCTCCAATGTCATGCATTATGGGTACACAGCATCATTATCAAGTATTCTTACCAAAAAGTTTGAACCCAAATTTAACCAAGCCTTTACATCTAACTTAGGGGTTTATAGGAAATACAAGGGATGGAAGAGCTGGTTAAACAATAGCATGAAGAAGCCAGCAGAGGAATCCAGAATGTGGAACCTTCTACAATATACCTGATCCATCTTGTCAACAAGTCAATAGCATGAGGAAAAAATGGCATCTGTGTGTTGATGGGAGAGAAACTGTTGATGATCATTAGAGTCTAAGGGTACAGAACAAACCAATGCAACCTGTGGAACATTTTTGGATCCTGATTAAAACGAACCAACTGCAAACATTGAGGGGATGGTTGTGGGGAAATTAGAATATTGGATGATATTAAGGAATTGCTACATTTTCTTAAGTGTGATATTAGCATAGCTGTTACGCAGAAAACTGAGTTTAATTTTTAGAAAGATATGCTGGACTATTTAGGGAATAAATAGCCTTTAAAATACTTCAGCAGGTTTCTGTGTAGACAAAGTATCAATAAATTCCCTTCATGATTCAGTCAGTTTGAACTGAGTTTTCTTAACAGTATGTTTCAATTTTCTACTGGAAAGGGAAAAAATGAAGATTGAGGAGAGAAGAGGGAGAGGGGAGAATTTCTAGAGCACTGTCCCAGAGGAGGCAAGAAGAATTAGGATCCAGTGCAGGGCTAGCTGCTCAGAGGGCCCCACGGCCCCACACCAGCCTACAAATTGTTACTGACCCCTAACAAGATAAGTACAGAAGTTGAGAGTACACTTTTTGAAACTTTTATAACAATTTGACAGAGTAATTTTATGCCCATTGAATCTAATGATTAAAAAAGTGGGGCTTATAAAAAATGAGTTTTCTGTTACTTAAAACAGAAAGATTCATAACTGACGTGATGTGTGTTATTGTACCGTGACTGTTTCTAGGATCTTACCTTGGGTCCTTGGATGCACCTCAGGAGGTCTGTGCACCCGTTGCAGCTGTTTGCCAAATGGAATTGTATGCAAATACACACATGCAAACACATTCATACATATGTCATACATGTGTTGCACACGTCTGTCAATAGCTCTCCTCAGATTCTTATAGCGGTCCATGACCCAAAAAATGTTGAAGAACCCTTGCCCCAGAGCTGCCTTAGAGTAATTCTCCCCACTCTGCTTAGAGTTGCCTGTATGGACACTTTTTTTCCCAGATGTCCAGATTTTAAACTTCTCAAATGCTAATTCCCAGCTCTACATATTTGTGTGGCCCCATCACCTATAGTCCTTAAATTACAAATGTCTTTGGTTGTTCTTCTCATCACTCTGCCCAAAGGGAGCCCTTAAAATGAACATTTCGTGGAGACCAAGCTTCCCCATGACAGACAAGCTCCTGCACACCCCAGTCGAGTGAGAGGCAGGGCTGTGGGAGCCGTCTACAGCCTCAGGCACCGAGCACTCGTTCTTGCTCATCTCAGTTCCACCAGGTCGCCAGCCTCCATTTGAACAATACTTCTTGGCTTAGCAACTCACCACACGATTAACTGTTTAAACAAATTCCAGAAAGCACATCAATTATTACTAATGAATTCCAAATCAAATCATCCAGAACTACAAAGGGCTGCCAGATGTTCCAGGCGAGGAGCAAAGAGGGGCTGGAAGGCGTGGGGCGAGGGCAGCTTCTTTCCCACCGCTCTATTAACTCGGATCTGAAAGCTGTAATTTATCAGGCAGCCGACATCAAGAGGCATCACACACATTTAAAACTATTTCTTGGAGATTATTCTGATATGAATTTCACTGTGGAATATTACTTCCTATGGATATCATACTTGGCAAAAACTTTTCAGACCTCTTTTACGTGTGTATCTCATTTTATCCTTACAGCATCTTAGTGACTGTGACTCTTTCCGATTTTTCTGGATGAGTAAATTAAGGCAAAGTGGAACACACAGGGTTTTTTTTTTTCTCCTTTTTTTTTATAGTAAGACTATGTTTAGAAACCAGATGTTCTGAGATTATTGTTGGACACTGCCGCTTCCAAACTACCAGTGAGCTAATAGACATAAAAACTTTCCAAGGAGTAAAGTCACAGGGCCCATATGAAAGGCACACAGTGGGTTTTAAGGTGTGTATCTGAATGAGAGATGCAACCTGAGTGAGGAAATGAACCTGCAGGGGCTCGAAGTGAGAAAGTGGGATGGCCGTGGGCAGTTGAAGGTCCCCAGTGGCTCTGCCCATGCTGGAGGGACAAGTTTCAGAGGATCTTTAGGCACCAGGATACCATCAACAAAGACATGGGAAAGTGTTTCCATTGGGAAGAGTGTCCGCTCATCGGTGGTGAAGGGCAGCAGAGCTGGACCCTCTTTGAGCAGCTTGGCTTACCCTGGAGGCTGGTCCCATTATCAAGATGACTTAAAGTTTCCCACTGGACTTGTGTCTAAAACAAACTCCCTTCAAATGGCTGTGAGATCAGCATTAAGCAAAATATGGACGACTTACTAGGTAATTAATAGACTTGGGAGCAAGAAATAGGGGATCATGGCATTTGAGACCACGAAGGGACCTGAAAACACATGGTTCAACTCATTCACCTCTCAGGTGAGGGAACCCACGTGCAGAGAGGTTGAGGGGTTCCCCAAGGGTACATACCTTTTAGATATTAAGGCGATCATATGTTAACGAATTGTTTTCTTCTGCTTATTCTCATTTTAAATATTCACATATCTCCAGTGGGCTTTAAATATTTAAAACCTGTGGTCTCAAATGTTGGAATGAATAAGATTTGTGTTGGTTTTTGCCTCTTCTGCTACATTCTTGTTCAAACAACCAAATTTTCTTGAAAGGTAGATTTCTAAATTTTTTTTTTTAACAATAACACATGTTAAATATCTCAAAAAGGGTCCAAAGTTACAGGCTCATGTAGAGGAAAGTCTCCGTGGCTACACTTGTTTCTTCTGGGTCGGGACTGCTACGTAAGGCCAAATTTTTGTCTGAGAGTGCATTTCATGTTGCATTCCATCTCTACAATACATTTGATTTATAAACTCTAAAAATAAGACATACTTTAGGAAGAACGTGGGCTTGGTCAGAGTGAAAGTAATGGAATAAACAATCTCTTGCAATTACGAACATTCCCAAATGATTTTTCAGGGTGATTGTCAAGCCAAGAACTACAAAAGCCATTTTCTGTAATTTTCACTGTATGAATCAATGCGGAAAAAAAAGAAAAACGCTACGTACTGACTCAAGGACATATTTGTTTGTTTTTTCACTCCAAAGTCAGCTTTCTGACCATACGCTTTTTTGAGAAGCAATGAGGTGATGGTACAATTAGAATGACACCTTTCCTTTCTCTTCTTCTTTTTCTCTTCGTTGGATTTTAAGTTAACTTTTATTTTAAAATTATAATACATAAACATGCACATTAACAATTTTAAGTTTTTAGCATTTAGGTTATTATTTTGAATTTTAAGAATTAAAAAAAAGAAATATCAAAATGCAGAGAAAACTGTCTACCTCCATCAATTTCTCTTCTGATAAATATGAGGACTCTCTTTGTCTCTATGGGCACCAATCGTCAGGCGCCATGCTCGAAGTATCTCAAACCTGATGTTTCTATAGAGTAATGGCTTTGAAAGATATGCCCACACTCTTGAGAAGTAGACGTGCTGAGTGAAGGCACCAACCAGGCCTCCTGACTCATCAAAACCTTGTGTTTAAGGCCTACTTTCCAATAGAGTAGTCATTCAACATTTATTGAGCCTCAGCCATGTTCAGGAGCTGGATTTCAAAGATGAGAAAGACACAGTCCCTGCCTTACAGGAGGTTCCAGTCCCAGAAAGGAGACAGCTAAATGGACAGTATGGCCTCACATTGTAACATGCACCAAGATGAAGAAATAATAGTAATAACAGCTAACATTTATGAAATGCTTGCTGAGGGCACGGCGTGGGGCTAAGAACGTACATAGTACTGAGAGAGCATGGAGAAGGGATAGAAGTAGTTAGGAAGACGGAACATTTTGCTGTATATGAAAACAAACGTATGCTGTCCACCCATCCCACAGAAAAAAGAAAAGAGCAAGAGAAAAAATTGGTGATATATGACAGAAGAAAGATCGTAGCGTGGTACAGGAGAATGGACCAAAGTCAGATGGATTTAATGCCAGTTTATTTTCATTACCTCATAAAACCTAAAACAGCAGATATTTCTGAGCCTTACTCAGTTTCACCGTTGCTCAGAAAGTCAAAGAAGTGAGGGTCTGGAGTGGACCCAAGTATCTTTGGTTAAACAAAACAGCTGGAGTTTAACGCTCTTTTTTTCTCCACTGCAAAATGTTCCCAACCAAAATGGCTCTGGCATCACCGTGGATGTTGAAACAGTCTCATCAAAACACATGGCTTTCAAGTAAGTCTACAGAACTGGGTTAGCCTGGGTTAAGCCTCCTGAGGGGCTGGCTGTGTGACCCTGGATAACTTTTCTAAGTGACTCTCAGTTTCTTCCTCTGTGGAATTCAACTGAGAATACCTAACTTGCAGGGCTGCTCTAGAAATTAAATGAGAGACTAATAAAGTATGGTACCCAACACATGATACTCAAGATTGGAGCTATTATTAGTGTTATTATTCAGTCACTCTAGTCTCCAGACGACAGCCCAACACCTTGACAACTGGGACCCAGACTCAGATTCCTGAATTCACCTATGTATGTGTGTGTGTGTGTGTATGTGTGTGTGTCTACTGGGCATGGAACACAAAGGAAGTGAAACAATGGATCAGTCTATCCCGGGGTTCCTCAACCTTGGCACTATTGGGATTTTGGACTGGGTGATTCTTTGTTGTGGGGACTGTCCTGAGTTTTGTAGGGTTGTTAGCAGCATCCCTGAAGATGCTTAGCACCATCTACCACTAGACACCCTCTCCAGTTGTGGCAACCAAAAATGTCTCCAGACATTGCCAAATGTCCCCTTGGGGGGCAAAATCGCCCCCGGTTGAGAACCACTGCTCTACATAGCGGTCTTTTACTCCCCATGTTGTCAACCAAATAAATGATGGACAAGGGAACCTCTGGATGGGAGATCGGAATGATAACTGACTGAGCCTGTGTGAATCAATGTTGTATTAAAGGTTTCCAACATCTGCTGAGTCAAAACAAAAACTCACTTCAAATGACAGACCTGGCTAATGTTATCTGCAGGCTTTCACTCAACACTCTTAGAAGCACAACGATCTTGGTCTTTTGAGGCCAAAATGCTGCTTCTAGAACAATCTCACTCTTCAACTCTGACCCAGCCACCACTGTCTTTCCTCCTTGCAAGGCAGCTCCCTGCTCTGCATTTGTGCACAGTGACCTTGCAACGTTCCCATCCTGTTCACCTCGTTGAACTCTTCTTCTCTTTTCTCCCAAGCAGACACACTCTTGACCTCTCTCTTGTTCCTCAAGATGTCTCCGGTCTCCGCCCTCCACCCCAGCTGAAGGAGCCTCCCACATCCTTCCTGTCCCATTAGCCCCGTCTCTTCCTTACAGAACCCTTTCCAAACCCTACTCCACAGGGACATCATTCTTAACTCTGTCTAGCGATCTCTCTTCCCTCCAGCAACTTTCCCATGACCATATCTATCCACCCCTTGATGAACAGATTCTGAGAAGAGCATCCTTTGATAACATGCCTAGTGGAGTAACAAGCAATTTCATTAAATGTAAGGAAACATTCGCAGCTCTCTGCCCCTTTTCTGAGCTGAATTTGCACAGCAGTTGTGGTGAATTTTGTAGTTGTTTCTGATATTTATCTTGATCAAACATCCACTTGTTCTAGGTCTACTGATATTTCAAAAATTAATGTCTATACATTAGATGATTGGCTATTTACAAAGTCCATTTAATATCAGACGCAAACCACAGAATTGAGCCCATGCCCTCAGGCGATTTGTTCTTTGCCAATTTTGCTCTCTGCTTTGCTCCAAATCAACTTGGTTTTCCAAACTCCTCCCTTTCTTCTGACATTTAGCTCTCCAGTTTTTAACAGTTTCTTATAGATCTCCATTCTTGCTATAAAGTTATAAGTAATTCCTAATGAGGGAAAAAACTTAAAAGAGAGGGAGAGGAAGAAACTAAAAGGATGAGAGTGGGTGGGGAATTGAAGGCTTTGGGGAAATAGTGTATGTCTCAGGTTCAGCACTCTCTCAGATGAAAACAGATTAATGTTTTCAGGTTTATTAATGCATTTCATTAAGCCAATAACATCTTCAAAGACTACTTAGCATCCTTTCAGGAAGAAGTTTGGTCACATCCTGTGCTTAATGGATCCAGTTATTAAAAAACTTACTCGGTGTAATTAGCCTGGTTTTTTCTTCTGTGTTAAAATATAGAACAGACTGCTGAGCTTTTCTTTTTTTTTGAATTCCCTGGTGAACGAATTCTGGTATCCTGGTTTTCATTAAGGTTACACCTGATGATGTGTCTTTGAGCCATCCGGCATGTTCAATCTCGTTCATGATGAAAAGGGAATGAACAGTCCATGGGTCCCCTTTGTTGGGCTCCTGGTCTTAACACTCCTGATGCTACTCAACCAGTCCTCACACACTTCCATCATGGAGCCCATTGATTAGTGGAATGTCATACAGTTTTTCACTGAAATTTGTCCATTTTACCCCTAAGGGTGCTTATTTTTGTCAACACCTTTCCCATCTGCCTAGGTAACATTTTAAGACCCTCATATGCTTGCTTCTCTCTTGAGAAAGTTCAGTTCTGCACATGGCAGATCATCTTTCTAGCTTTATAGAACTCAAGTGTAAACCAACCTGAAAACCACCTTTTAGAGACTATGAACAGGGCCAAAATTTGAGCTGAGGACTACCTCAATCTAATCTTATTTTACCTCTGCTGATACCTGTTTGAACTGGGTTTCAATCCTTTAAATCTGCATGATATGGAGCAAGTTACTTAATGCCTTCGTGTCTTGGTTTTTTCCTCGATGAAATGTATTTCATAGGTTATCATGACAATTAGATGAGTTAATACCTGTAAAGGCACTTAAAACAGTGTCTAGCAAATAGTAAGGACTCAATAAATGTTAGCTCAGTTATTATCTGGGATTGCGATCAGAGAAGAGCGTCTCTTGGAATAGCACCAAGGTGAGAGATACTACGTGTCAGGATGCTGACCCTCATTACCCCCAAAAGTTGGAAAATACTAACTATGAATGTTTTGTGAAGCAATAAACATCACATTCTAAAGTGAATTACTGACAAACAATTCAATTAAAATATGTGCAAAAAACTTGAAGGGACATTTCTCCAAAGAAGATATACAAATGGCCAACATACACATGAAAAGATGTTCAAAATCATTAGTCATTAGGGGAATGCAAATCACAACTACAATGAAATAACACCTCGAATTCACTAGGACGGGTATAACAAAAAAAGGGGAAAAAAGGAAAATAATAAGTGTCGGTGAGTGTGTGGAGAAATTAAGACATGGTGGGAATGTAAAACGGTGCAGCCCCTGTGAAAACAGTTTGGCAGTTCCTCAAAAAGTTAAACATAGTATTAACGTATGACTATAATTCCACTCCAAGGTATATACCCAAATAATTGAAAACAGGTATTCAAATAAATACACATACACCCATGTTCATAGCAGTGCTATTCACAAGAGCCAGAAGGTAGAAACAAGGCAAACATTCATCAATAGATGAATGGATAAACAAAATGTGGTATATCCACACAATGGAATATTATTCAGCCCTTAAAAAGGAATGAAGACCTGATACATACTGCAACCTGGATGAACCTCAAAAACATTAGGCTAAGTGAAAGAAGCAGGACACAAAAAGTCACATATTGTATGATTCCATTTATATGAAATAATTGGAATAGTTAAGTCCAGAGAAACAGAACACAGATTTGTGCTTGCCAGGAGCTATGGGGAGGAAGAATTAGGAGTAATTGCTTAATACGTTCAGGGTCTCCTTTTGGAGTTATGAAAATGTTTTGGAGCTAGACAGAGGTGATGGTTGCACAATATTGTGAATGTACTACATACCATTGTTGACTAACTTTTATCACCCCACTACAGCCTCAAATACTCTGGTGGTAACTGTGTTGCTCTTTTTCTTTATTATCTGTCCAGCTCAGTGAAACCAAATTGCATCGAGCCTGGCTTTGATGCCAGTTGGCTGAATTGTTCACGTTAAAATGGTTAATTTTACATTATGTGAATTTTGCCTCAATTAAAAAATAACTGACATGAATTACTTGTCAGTGAGGGAGATTTTTCAGGGCATTTAATACTTCATTGAAATGGAAGGTACATTTTCTTTTCTACTGTATTTCAGTAAACCTAAGAAAATTTTGCAGAAATACTTTCTTTGAAAAGCAAAAATTCACAACAAAATGTAGTAAACTCTGGACTTTAAATTGCTTTGCAGAGGAAAGCTGCATTCTCTCTGCCATGGTGGAGCGATACTGGGAATATGCGGCCCCTCTTGCTGTTAGAGCTGTCACAGCATTGATAGCCTGGGCTGATGTGGCTGACCAGGTAGGTGGGTGTGCCCATTACCTAGTAATGGATAGGTCATGAAACAGCTTGCCTGGTGGAAGAGGGAAACCTAACCGGATAGTTAGGTTACTAACTTTCATGTGGTGAAAAGATAATGACTGGTCTCTTGTTAGAATCTTCCAACATTCTCTTAAGGTACACAGGATAATAGACACCTCAAGTGCTTTAATCCAGAAGGGTACTTGACGGGGGGAATTTGAAGCACCATGGTTGGGCAGTAAAAAAGAGGATGGCATTTGTAAGAGTGGGACTTTCCACTCATTTCATCATGCCGATGGCTCCAGCCAGTCCTACTAGAATAGAATTGGTTTCAGAACAATGCTTTAGCTAATCCGAATGCCCCCTTGACGGCCAAAATAGAACCTAGGAAAGCTTTGTGAGATCTGTGGTTTTAACCATATACAGCCTTCCACTGTTCACAGGCCACATAATATTTTCTGCTACATCCCGTCTCCAACTCATGTGTCAGTTCAGTTTAGCTGTCCTTATCCATATTGTTACTCCAAGGGGCTTCCAATTTCCCGTCTCCTGTCTCTGTTTGGTTGTTGTCCAGCTTTTACTACTCCACTAAAGCCCAAATACTCCAGTGGTGACTAAATGTTCTTTTCTTCATTATTTATCCAGCTCAGTGAAACCAAATTGAATTGAGTCTGGCTTTGATGCCAGTTGGCTGGCTTCTTTCCAGATGTTAATTACTGAAGAACTTGTCTTACTATTTGATATTAATTACTCTGTGTGGGCTTCAGTGGAAAAAATAGTCCAGAAATGGAATGTGACATTAAAAACAGGTCCACATTTTGAATATCCTTCCCACCAGACTAGGGTGTGCTGAGCTTTTTAACCCTGGGAGGAATGAGGCCATGCCCACGAGTGGTTTAGAAGACTTCAGGCATTGGTACAACTAAAGAAAAGTGGGAAGAGCAAAAGGAGGGAGATCAAGGAAAGAGGATGGGTGTGAAGGACACAGGACAATAAAGGGGCAGTGACTCCTGGAGCATTACCTCTAACCATCCTTAGTACTAACAACAGCCACAAGCGGCCATTGTTCATGTATTTGCTATTAGGAGGCATAACGGAAAGAACGTGAACTTGGGAATCAGAATAGTGTGGGTTTTAATTCAAGCTCTACCAGTTGCTTGTATACAGGCAGGCTATCTAACCCCCCAGATCCCTAGTTTCCTCCTCAGTAAAGTGAGGATAGAATTGACTACAGAATACCTTCATTATGAGGAATGTTTCAGTTAACGTATGCAAGGTTCTCACCACACAGCAAGTAATCGGTAACTGATACTTGTTACCATAATGATTGTAGTAGCTGCTATTTGTGTAGCCCTTTACTTCTCCTCCCTTTCTTTTTGGACAACTTTATAGAAAAGGAGCCTTGCTGAGCTACTTGAGATGACCTCCTTTTTCATTTTGAGCTAACACTACTGAGCTAAGCAAGTATTCTTAAGACATATGTCTATTTTTTGTTTGTTTTGCACTAGACTCAGGCTAAGTTCTGAGATGCTTGGCTGGAAAAGAGGGAAGGGATTGAAGTGACCCTCAGAAAGTCACTGTGGAGCCAAGAGACCACACAGGAGACTGGCAGCAGGCGGATGCCGAGGAAGGTGCCATGGGGCAGCAGAACGGCTCATAGGACAGAGAAGTGGGACAGATGGCGGAGCCTGAAAGATGACTTGGGCAGCATCTTCCAGCTGCAACACTAACGGAAAGACTCAGCTTTCGACCTGGGTGTTTCTTCCCTGTGAGTTGCCTTTACTTCTCACACAGAACACTTCATTTCTGACACTTTGATCACCAAACGGAAGTTTTCCCTTACAAAAACAAGCAAGTCTCTGCGACACAGCTGGATGTCCCCCAATTTAACTCAATTCTGACACTGTCTACCCAGAGACAGCATCAGATGCCAAAGGCTAGGGGTGTGGTCCCAAGTCTGCCTCACCCCCATGTCTACACACAGATACTTCAGACGCCCTGTCACCTGTGCTTCTGACCAATCGGCTATGGATTGGAGGTTCCAATGACCCGCTCCTTGGGTTCGGTTAATTTGCTAGAGCAGCTCACAGAACTCAGGGAAGCAGTTTACTTCCCTCTACCAGTTCATCATCAAAGGGTATGGTAAAGGACACAGACGAACATTCAGATGGAAGAGGTGTGCAGGGCGAGGTCTAAAGGAGGGGGCACGGAGCTTCCACCCCCGTCCAGGCGCGCCGCTCTCCCAGCACCTTCACATGTTGACCAACGCAGCTCTCTGAACCCTGTACTTTTGGGACTGTATGGAGGCCTCATCACGGAGGATGACTGATCATTAACTCCATCTTCAGCCCTTCTCCCTTCTCAAGAGAATAGGGGGCAGGGCTGAAAATTCCAAGCTTCTAATCATGGCTTGGTCTTCCTGGTGACTAGCCCTCATCCAGGGGCCATCCCAGAGCCCACCCAGAGTCACCTCATTAGAACAAAGGACACTCTTATCACCCAGGAAATTACAAGGGTTTCAGGAGGTCTGTGCCAGCAACCGGGGGCAGAGACCAGTATATATCTTCCATTATCTCACAAACACTGGGGTACATGAGATCTTTCCAAGGGGTGTGCAGCTCACGGCTAGCTTCAAAAGAGTCGAGTTCAATCATCGATATCCATATACATACTTCTTAATATATCTTTGCCCAGCAAGGCACCTGTAGGCCGGAAGATGTTCATTTTCCACTTCTCCTTTCATAATTATCCCTCTTCCATTTTATAAAAGAAAGATATCATCCATCTCCAATCTTACTACACTGCACTGTCCTGGGTCTGACAAACCTCTGTGGTGTTTAACACAGGGACAATGTGACAGATTGTATTGATGTTGGGGTGGAGAAAGTGAGTGATTCTAATGATCAGGTAACACATATTTTTACAATTCAAGTGGTTTCCAAATATTTACTTTCAACAAAATTGAAGGCTGACCTTTGGAGTAACATGATAATTAAAAATAACTTTTGATTACAGAATACTCTAGTGGAGATCAAAGAGTTGAGGGACTTTGCTGTAACAGAATATCTTCCATTTTCATATACTTATTTATGTGAACAATTTTCTCAGTGTTCATATAAAAAAGGGAATAAAATTTATACTATCTCATTATAGCAATAAGTATATTTATTCAGGCTACATGAATGAATTTTTTAAAATCTCAGCTAACTCATTAAGAGATATATTTCAGGACCACCATCCCCTACCCCCAGAATACCCTAGGGTCTCCTACCACTGGAATCCTTTCTGGAAGGTTCTATGGACTTAGAGGAAGCCCTAACTCCCCAGTCCTGCCCAGAGTTGTAGAAAGGTTCATCTAAGTTAACGTAAAAATGCTTTTGTACGCATTAGCAACAAAATACAATTGTTAATTACTGTTATTAGTAAAGGAGAGAGGAGCTCTTTCTGAAATGTTGAATTTAAACAGCAGTTTGATAATTACAACGCTAGTTTAATCTGACCTGTCTGGTATCGCCTTAGGCCTATTGGTATCTAAGATATTAAAATAAATGGATTTTTCTAAAGAAAAATGTAAGGGTCCTTGAGGGATCCTTGAAGTAATCTTAAAAACAAAATTAAGAGGATTCTTATAAGCCTAAAGGATTCAATGTTCACGCTGGTGAGAAGGTAGCTGTCAGTTAGCCCCCAGCTAGGGCCTGGAACCCAGGGAAGGGAAACCGGCCGCCAGGAATGAATTTGTGAGTCGCATGACACTCTGTGTGCACACGCCAGGCAGCTTCGGGTTTGGAGGACCTTTCATCCTAGGTTCTTGAGGGTAAAAAAGAGAGAGAGAGAGACATCTCTAAAAAGTAAATAGACACAAGGAAATAAGCAGGTGAGGGAAGAAGAGAAAAGAAAAATACGGAAATGCAGCACGTTTGAAGTCTCCGTCTTGATTCCATCAGTTAGGTCCCCGGGGACGCACCAGGCGAGCGGGGCGGGGCGGCGTCTGGCCCGGGCGGTCCCGCGTGGAGGTGGCGGGAGGCGGGGTGCGCACCCCGCTGACAGCTCCGACATCTCAGCTCCACTTTGAAGTTGACCTGAACGATCCTTTCATCAAGTCCTCAATATCGCCGTGGCTATAATTTAAACTTGAAACAGGAACAAAGTGTTTTTACTATTGAGCAAATCCTCTGTTAGAAGAGCGCATTCTCCCAGATGGTCTCTCTCTGCTGCTCTTCTCGGTGGTGCTTTTAGCCTCCCTGTTTCACACGCACAGTTTGGAAAACCATCTCTGCGGAAAGCGGGTCCACAAAACATACCCCGGGACTGACCGTGGGGTGTCGACCCTGATAGTACCGTTGCTGAAGTTTTCCGTCCTGCCTGCCTGCTGGCCTTCCTTCCTTCCTTTCCTTCTTCCTTCCCTTCCGTTTCATTCTTGCTCCTTTTCTTTTTTTCTTAGAAAATGATTTTTCATTCTTTTGTTTTCTTATAGTACTAATACAATAGTACTGCAAATGTAATGCTCATAAAACATGAAGAAATATACAAATAAGCAAACAAAAATCAAAACAGAACCATACAGTCACTTCATCCAAAAATAATCTATGTTAACATTCAGGTGGAAATTCCTCCAGACTATGCATCCACCTGCCTCTCTCTGACGCTGCATTTTGTGTACACGTGTTTGTATGTGTGTATTTACATATTACATTTTTCTATGCTAGAAATAAAGTTTCTTGAGGGTGATAACTCTCATTTCCCTCAATTTGACCCAAGCCTGAATAGAATGTTCTACTCGTCTTCCTCAGTAGAGGTACGTTAGTTTTGTCTCTAAGGAGCTAACTCTGGACCATGTATACAACATGATTTTCAGATCACAGTTATCCGAGAAGGTCAGTGCTAAAGTTTCTGTTCATGACGATGATTTGGGTATGAGATTTAAAGAGTCTGAGTAGATGCTGAAGTCAGTGCTTGTCTGACCTCAACCCACATGGTGTGATTGAAAAGTGTGAAGTAAGGTAGCCCCCCACATGTCCATCATACATAGCCTCCTCCTCAGCTCTCTCTGGTCCCTACACTTTAGTCTTCATGCTACAGGAATTCTGGGGAGATTCTCAAATGGGAATGTGCCTGCTTATCGATATCACACCAAACCCTATCAGGCATTTAATAACACCCTAAGTTGTAATAGATCATCAGTTTCTGGAAACAGAGGAAGGCCTTGACAGAGGTATTGGTTGGGTTGCAGGACGTGAGGGAGAATAGAGATTGTGGGAAGGGAAACTTAGGAAAGACTCTGAGCCTAGGGACTTCCTCTGACATGATGGGTGTTCCAATGGCAAGGACCAGAAACCCACACAACATAGTGTGAATACACATACACATAGGAGGGAGGGAAGGAGGAAGGATTATTGTAAAGATCCAATATTCTTAGAAGTTATGAGGACATGAAATGAAGTATAGCAGGTCGGACAGTTGGAAATTCAGGAACAGAGGCCTCTCTCCTCCTTCTCTGCCTCTCCTGACTCTACCCCTCAAGCAACGTCTTCTAATTACTTACTTGGCATTTGGCTCCAAATAGTCTCAAGCCCTAACATCACAACAATCCTGGTCCAGGACCCACTGCAGCTGACAACTCTTTCTGTGTCTCTTAATTCAGATTCCTTAGAGTAGTGGCTCTCAAATCTGACTGATCATTGAAATCACTTGGGGCTTTATAAAACACAGCTTCCTAGGGTCCCACCCCAGATGATTCAATCAGAATCTCCGGAAAGACAGTAATAGATCAGCACATGTCTATTTGGCCAGATTCTGTCATGGCTGCTGTTTGGTTGCCCTGGGGTCTGGGGTCCATTCAAGGACACTGAGCTGAGGCTGGGGTAGGTGGGCTTCAAGAGGCAGGTGGGATCACTTCAGGGCTACGATTGGGGCCAACACCTTAAAACATATATATTACAGTGTTCCTTTCAACCCATCATTTACTTGCCACTAGGGAGGTATTTTTTTTTTTATTTTTTTGGTTTTTTAAAAGTAATTTTATTGGGATTACAATTTATAACATTGTGTAATTTTGGGTGTACATTATTGTTTATCAGTTCTTGAAAAAACTTCATCATGCTCACCCCTAGCAGTCTAATTTCATCTGTCACCATACATATGTGCCCCTTTGTCCCTTTCACCCACTCCCCAACCCCCTTCCCTCTGGTAACCACTAATCTGTTCTCTTTATCCATGTATTTGTTATCTTCCACATATGAGAGAAATCATGCAGTATTTGTCTTTCCGCCTCTGGCTTATTTCATTTAACATCACAGCCTCCAGGTCCATCCATCTTGTTGCAAATGGGACAATTTTGTCCTTTGCAGCCACTATGGAGAACAGTGTGGAGATTTCTTAAAAAATTAAAATTAGAAATACCATATGATCCAGCTATCCCACTACTGGGTACTTATCCAAAGAACTTGAAATCAATGATCCAAAGAGACTTATGCACCCCTGTGTTCACTGCAGCACGATTCACAATAGCCAGGATGCGGAAACAACCCAAGTGCCCTTCTACAGAAGAATGGATAAAGAAGATGTGGTATATATATACAATGGAATACTACTCAGCCATAAAAATTAGGGAGTTTAAAAAATACATATAAATCAGGTCATGCTCACTCCAGCTTAAAATCTTTCAGTGGATCTCCTATCTTTTTAAACAAGGATCAAAATCTGGAGAGAGAGAGGTGAGGGCTGGAACAAATTTTAAAAAGAATGGAAAATAATAATAGCAAAACTGAGTATCTGGGGACGTGGTTCTGGTTTGGATTCTGCGTAATCTTGTTGGTCCTGTAACGTCTCTGGCCGCAGTTACATCACTCTCAAAGCATGTAGTTGGATATGATGATCTCTAACTCATTCTCAGCTTTAACATTCAGTGATTTCTTGGGTCTGCACCACTAGTTTGGGGACAAGAAGTCATTCCAAGGTAGGGGGTAGGATTTAGTTGGAGCAACTTGGGTCATGAATACGTTCACCTCATATCAACTGATGAGAAGTAAAAGTGAGGACTCAGTGATACTAAAGGCCTCGGGTGCAAGATCTTGACCAAATTTATTTTTTAATTTAATTTTTATTGAGTTAATGGTAGGTTACAATCTTGTGAAATTTCAGTTGTACATTATTGTCTGTCAGTCATGTTGTAGGTGCAGCCCTTCACCCTTTGTGCCCACCCCCCACACCCCCATTCCCATGGTAGCCACTAATCTGTTCTCTTTGTCCACATTTTTGAATTCCTCATATGAGTGGAGTCATACAGAGACTGTCCTTCTCTATCTGGCTTATTTCACTTAACATAATTCCCTCAAGGTCCATCCATGTTGTTGCAAATGGGACGATTTTGTTCTTTGTTATGGCTGAGTAGTATTCCATTGTATATATGTACCACATCTTCTTTATCCATTCGTCTGTTGCTGGACACTTAGGTTGCCTCCACGTCTTGGCTATTGTAAACAGTGCTGCAATAAACATTGGGGTGCATAGGACTTTTGGAATTGCTGACTTCAAGCTCTTTGGATAGATACCCAGTAGTGGGATAGCTGGATCGTATGGTAGTTCTATTTTTAATTTTTTGGATCTTGACCAAATTTTGGTGTCACAGACAACAAACAAAACAAACAGGTTCCTTCTGGCTGATAATGACACAATCAAAGGTTCTAGTGAAAATCGAGATTGTAGGACTGCCCTTTCAAAAGAATGATTTTAAAGCCTGCTTATGAGTGTGTCCAGGTTTTAGCTTCGTGAGTGTATGGCAAGTGCTGAAATAATTCAGTCCCAAAAACACTGCAAGAATTGGGACAAGCGGAAATGATGTGAAACTAACTACCAAGAGAAAATTAAAAGTTTCTGTGGATGACTGGTCACACGGCGGCTCATAATAGTCACCTGCAGGGTAGATGAAATAGTGTGTCAACAATTCATTCGTTGGATGATTATGACTCTTGTAAGTTGGTGACAAGGCTTGAATTGCAATTTTTAAAGCAAGTTCAGAAATACCTTATTCATTTCCACTGGGCAATGTGCATGTCCCTGAGGCCAAAGATGGCATCCATCACTTTAACGTACTTGGGCCTTTAACAAATTCAGGCTAATCCATAGCAGTAGATGGAGGACGGTGGTTGGGTGGAAGGCGTCTCAAAGCTTTCATCTGATACCCTACTTGCGTCTCCCCTCTGCTTTCCAGTTCGTCCCCCGTGTGCCAGAGTGCCCTTCTCTTCTACAGGCCAGCCTTGCTCTCTCATCATTCAACCTGCTAAGAAGTTTTAGCTTCACCAAGGATGCTGTCCTTAACTGGATAAACAGAGGCTGATCACTTCCGATTCCTAATGCTTCGTTAATCACTCCATCTTCTGTGCTGCCATATCCTCTTATAAATACGACTATTATGAGACCTAGAGTATTAGTTAGGTCTGTCTGCCTCTCTAGATTGTATGTTTCTTTATAGTAGACATCATGACCTACTTATGTTTGCATCTCCTACGCCTACGACAGTGACCAGCACATAACTGTTACTCAATAAATACTTAGAGAACAAGAATTGTAGCAATGAGGGGAGAGTGGTGGGAAGGGATAGTTATCATCCCATGAGGACTTTTATTCCAATTTATTTTACAACAGTTGAAATACTACACATTGACAACGAAAATGGAGCAGAACATAACACAGTTTAAATATCAGTGATTGAAACAGGAAAATGCCGTGTAGGAAAGATTTATTTTGAATGATGGCACTTAAGGAAAAGAAAACAAATTGGTTTAAATAGAGGAGGGTGAGGAAGTAACGACCTTCTGAAAAGAGATCCCGAGTGGTTCTAGGGGTCGCTCTGACCTCTATCCAGGTCAGGTTACATTTCAAAACACAAGCCCTTCTTTTTCCTAGACATGCCCATTCTTACGTGTTCCCATCATATACAGGATAATTTACAGGGCTGACAAGGCAGGCAGGAGGAGGAGTAGAAGTGAGAATGAGAATAAGAGATTGCCTTGAGGTATCTGAGCAAGTCGGAAGAAGGAGGGGAAAGGGGAGTCGTTATGGGTTGAATTGTCCACCCAAAACTCATATGTTGAAGACCTAATCTCCAGAACTTCAGAATGTGCCCGTATTTGGAAATAGGGTCACCGCAGATGTCATTTGTTAAGATGAGGTCATTAGAGTGGGCCTTGATCCAATATGACTGGTGTCCTCATTAAAGGGGAAATTTGCACACCGAGACACACATACAAGAAAGACACCATGTGAACATGAAGACGGCCATCTACAAGCCAGGGAGAGAGGCCTGGAACACATCCTTCCCTCACAGCCCTCAGAAGGAACCAGCCGGACTACATCTTGATTTCAGACTTTGAGCCTCCAGAACTGTGAGACAATAAATTTCTGTTGTTTAAGCAACCCAGTTTGTGGTACTTTGTTACGGCAGCCCTAGAAAATGAATCTAGGAATAAAAGAAAGTATGTGTATACATGTAAAAGAATGATTTCCTAAGATGGAATGAACTGAACTGTGAACTGTGAAATTTAGAGGCATGGGGAGGCACTGCCGGTGAAAGACAGTTCTGAGGAAGAAAGGAGGACATTGAATCAGTTCCTGAAGCCAGCCAGCAGATGGCGGTATTGATTGGAATACCTCTCCGGGGTGGGAGGAGGAACCGAGTGGGTCTTCCCAATTTGCCAGATATTTGCAAGCGGAGTGGCCAGGAGTGGCAATGTGATTCTTGGAAGGCTGCAAACAGAGACTTGTGGGAAATATTTCTGGTGGTTATAATCCAGATGGGTGTGCAGTGGTACTGGGCGCGGAATTTAGACTTTTGCTACATCTGACTAAAACGCCAGCTCCTGGAGGGTTTATGACTCTGGCTGTGCCATTCTCTTTGTATAGCTTCTTACACAAAGTTAAAAAATGGTTGTACTTTGTGATAATAATTTTATCCTTTTAAGCTCACTAAAAAGAGACACTTTTTTTCTTAAAAATTACATTTTTAAGACAATAGTAGGTTGAAAGCCTATATTTACATCTACTTAAACCTTTGAGGCATGCTCCCATTTATTCTTAAAATATCATTAACATTTTAATATAAAAATCCAACAAGGACCAAGAAATAACAACAAGTGTTTACAAAGCACTTTCACACAAGAGCCTATGATGTTATCAATGAAGGCTTTACTGTCCCTGTTTTACAGATGAGGAAAACTGAGACTCAGAGTTTAAGTACGAGTGGGGAGTAGCAAGAACAAAATTAAAACTCAGTTCTCCTGACCTCCAATTCATTATTCTCTATCATTAGTTAAATGTTTAAGAATTTAAGGAACTGTTGGAAAAGCAAAAGAAAACCACGATGAGATATCACCTCGCACCTCTTAGAATGGCTATTATCAAAATGACAAGAAATAACAAGCGTTGGTGAGGATGTGGAGAAAAGGAAACCCTTGTGCGCTGCTGGTGGCAATGTAAATTGGTGCAACCACTATGGAAAACAGTATGGAGGACCCTCAAGAGATTAAAAATAGAACTACCATTTGATCTAGCAATTCCTCTTCTCAGTATTTATCTGAAGTGAATGAAATCACTAACTCAAAAAAGATATATGCACCCCATGTTCACTGCAGCATTGTTTACAATAGCCAAGACATAGAAACAACCTAAGAGTCCATCAATGGATAAAGGAATGAAGAAGTGGTAAGTTGTAAGATATATATGTATACAACAGAATATCATTCGGCCATAAAAAGAAGGAAATCCTGCCATTTGCAACAGCATGAATGGACCTCAAGGGCATTATGCTAAATGAAATAAGTCAGATAGAGAAAGACAAATAGTGTACGAGCTCACTTATAGGTGGAATCTGAAGGAAAAAGAAACTGAACTCATAGACACAGAAAACAGATTGGTAGTTGCCAGAGGCAGGGGGTGGAGGGTGGGCGAAATGAGTAAAGGTGGTCAAAAGGGACAAACTTCCAATTATAAAATAAATAAGTCCTGAGGATGTGCCGTACAGCATGGTGACTATAGTTAATGACACTGTATTGTATATTTGAAAGTTGCTAAGAGACTACATCTTAAAATGTAGTTTTCTCAACATAAGAAAAAAAATTTGTAATTAAAAAAAAAGAATTTGGGGGCTGGCCCTGTGGCCTAGTGGTTAAAGTTCTGTGCTCTCAGATTCAGTGGCCTGGGTTAGCAGGTTCAGATCCTGGGCACAGAAGTCCTCTGCTTGTTAGCCACGCTGTGGAGGCATCCTACATACAAAGTGGAGGAAGACTGGCACAGATGTTAGCTCAGGGCTGATCTTCCTCAAGCAAAAAAAGAAGACTGGCACAGATGTTAGCTCAGGGCGAATCTTCCTCACCAAAAAAAAAAGAAAAAAATTAAGGAACTGTTAATAGAAAATGATACCAAATGGTTTAATGTCTTTGGTTTTTTTAACGGTCTGACCATACACTACTTGTCAACATATTTACCATAAAAACCCTATGAAATTTTAGTGGAAATCCAGTTGCTGATTATATAATTAGTTTTGAGTAGAAAAAAAATGTAGACTATTGAAATTGCACAGAATGGGTTTGAATATCTCCGGTTAGGGCAAGTTATTTAACATCATCAAACTTCAATTTCCTTAACTGCCAAAAATAAATAGTAATACTTGCCTCATAAGCTTCAACAAAATACTTAAGATACATTAAGTATTTAAAGTGGTTCCTGGTACCAAACAGGCCTTTATAAATGGTAGCTCCCTTACTCCCCATAAATAAGACAGGATCTGGAGGGTTAGCTAGCAAAGAACGTGTTTTTTTGTCCAGGAAATGCCTAGGATCAAGGTCAAAGTCATACTGTGCAGCGTGGACTGCCTTTACGCCCACACAGGGGCACCGGGCACATCAACGAGCACACTCATTGCCCACTTACTTCTCAGAACTCACTGGAGCGGGAACATTCCTCTGCTTCAAGGGGCACATTCCCTCTGGCTGGTCGTGTGGCAGGCACTTCTCGGGGCTCTGTGCCCGTTGCTGAGTTAGTTGGAGTTTTGCATGTGGGAAGCAAGAACAATTTGCTAAAAATCCCTGCTGTGCATGAGAGAAGGTTATTTTACCATAAAAGGAGCAAATTACACTACTTCTTTAATGTCATCCAGATGATTTTCTCCTTTTCATTTTGAAGCTTTGCTTACAATTCCGCGGTATTTCCTAGCAGCACGGGCTTCCCTTGGCACCATGCGTAGCTTCACCTGTCGTAAACAATGTTCACAGGGCATGAGCCTTCTGGCTGTGCCTTTTTAATTTCAGAATTCCATTTAATATGAACTCCTTCCATAGGGGTGAATGCTACGTAGTTTACAAAGTGTTTAAAGCATATTAGTTCACAGAATTTTAGCGCTGAATGTATTGACTAGGGGTCAGCCAGACATTTTCTGAAAAGGCCCAGGTAGTAAATATTTTAGGCTTTGCAGGCCGTATAGTCTCCACCTGCAGCAACTGGTGAGCTCTGCCCTTGCAGCATGCAAGCTGCCATAGACAACATGCAAACAAGTGGGCATGGCTGTGTTCCAATAAAACTGTATTGGTAGACACTGAAATTTGAAATTCGTCTAATTTTCACACAACAAAATAATCTTTTAAAATATTTTCCCTTAGCTCACAGGTTGTACAAAAATAAGCATAATTTGTCTATCCCTGAACTAGAAAATTATAGTCATAGCATCAACGTTGGATCCGCTGGAGGCCTTATAGAGCTTCTCAAGGCCCTTGATTTTATAGCTGCGATTCTGGAGCACAGAGAAATTAAATACTTTCCTCAAAGTCACACAGCTAGCGAGTATGGAGACAAACCATAATCCCCATCTCCTGATTCCGGAATCGGATTTTTCTAAACCGTGTCATTCTTCAATAGTCGCCGTGACTTACCCACATCCACGCAGGCAGCTATGATGAATGTCTAATTAATCTGTGGACACAAATGTCTGTCTCCCAGTTAGCTCTTCTGACCTCAGTTTGGAGAGACCTGACTTTGCACAATGACTTCCTCAGCTGTGTTACTAGCATTCTATGATTAGCGTCAAAGAAAGCACGTGAGACCTTTCTCTCATGACTTAGACTGCTACCTAAGTAGAATATTAGAATTTTTGAGCCAAAACGGTCCTTGGAGATTTTCTTGACTCAAACTATCAAATTACATGCGGGAAACTGAGGCCCAGAGAGCCTAAACAAACCACCCAAGAGCGCTCATTGGCAGGAGCTAGAAGCCAGGTCCTTGGACCCCCGGTGCAGAGCTGTTTCAATCGACCATATTGCCCGACACAATAGTTTATGAAAAGGGATGTGTGAAAACTGATAAATGGAAACCTCATTTAAAACGGAGTTGAGAGACCAGAAAAGAGAATTCTCTCACGTGCCACTGAGCACACTACTGACCCCAACAGGAAAAGACAGACCCTGCATCTGGGGCGGGAAGTGGAACTACTTACTAGCCCAGCAGAAGGAAAGAAGAAATTCCTCCTTGCCCAGCGAAGGCTCAGCCAATGAAGGCCGGGCATAACTCAGCCAATGAAAAGCCACTACATGTCAAACTCTCAGTCTCCTCCAATAGACTCTTCTGTTACAACAGCCCTTCCCAACTTCATAAGAGAACGTTTCTCTGGACTTGGGTATTGTTCCCCATACACTGCATGTCTAGAATTGCCCTTCTTTGCTGTTACAGAACAAACCTATTCTGCTGGTAAAATAACTGGTGGTTTGTTTATTTTAGGTCCACAATGTTATTACTCATAATTAAAGCATGCCTTTTGTGTCAAAGTCCAGAGAACAAATATAATAATTACCGTTAATTGCCAACTCTTTCTTATATATCAGGAAGTATACTAGACATACATAGATTACATAATTTAATCCTTTCCTTATTTATCTCCATTTTACAGGTCAGGAAGCTGAGACTTAGGAGCCTACAGTAATTTATTTCATGTTACATAGCCAGTAAGTGATAGAGCCACGGTTCACATTCACTTTTCTCTTCAAAATCTGAGCTCTTCACTTTCCATGTCGCCTCTGTTGTGTGCTTTTGTTCTAAGGCACAGAAACACAATAGAGACCGGCATAAATTATAAGAAGGATTTACTGAGGCAGGGAGTTGAAAAGGGGAAGTGTCACTTCAAGCACCGTTCACTTGTGTACCTGTGGTCCCTGGCTTGGCCTTCTCTGGCTTGGTGGCTGAGATCTCAGGCTGGCTTCACATGGGCCACTTTGCTCCTCATTCACATCCAGTAAGGGCAAAGGTGAAACCAAATCAACTATGGAACAAACATCCCGATCCCGAGGGTTTGATTGGACCAATTCCTGGACTGGTCCATAGACTGAGGATGGAATTAACCCTCAGAGCCCATCCCTAGAGCTAGGAGTGGGGTTAATCCACCCAAAATGAACTGCTGTCACACATGGATGGAAGGGGTTCTTCCTCCGGAAAGGACAATCTGGAGGTTGTTAGAGGAAGAAGGGAAGAATGAGCATTTTATAAGCAACCAATGAATTGAATTTACCACCTCTGTATCCACTCCCTGTTATTTAATTGATAGAGTCAAAGATACAAAACTGGCAGCATAAACCTTGGTGTCCTTGACTGCTTGCTATGACGTGGTTGGGGAAGAATCACTCAAGGTATGTTATGCTCACCCTCTTAAACAAGCATCTTTGGATACTTGCCTGCAGCTTTGGTGTTAGGAAAGGAAAAGGGATCAGCCTATCAAGGCAAGACCTTCCCTAAAAGTATTTGAACTTTTCCTGGTGGCTAAATCTGCACTTTCCAGGAAGAGAGGAAAGGGACTAACAGTGACCCAATCCTAGTCTTTATAACTAGGAATTCTTTATAATTCAGTCTCCCCCTTGTCTGCACAGCTGCAGCGTCAGTATCTCAGACATCCTCCACCATCCCTTTTTCGAATAGCACTCATCACGACAGGCTGTGGTGACTTTACATGTCTTGTGTCTCCATCTCCTTAGAGAAGGACCATTTTTAACCCATCTTTGGTCCTCAGCCTGGAGTAGCATTTGACCCACAGGAAGGGAATGACGGCAACCCGATGAGCAGTGCTGGCTCCAAAGAGAGGGCTGAGCCCATGGGATCCTGGGGGGTCGTTTAGCCCCTCTGAACCTCCCCTTCAACAAGATGAGAGAATTAACAATATCTGCCTCAGACAATTACCTGAAAAGCATGTTATAAAAAGTAAAGTGATGAAAATGCTGTGTCTTTCAATTTTTCATTAATTCTAAGATCAACATTTTCTCATATCTGAAACAGAGATACTCAATGTTTACGTTCCCCCAAAATTCATATGTTGAAACCTAACGCCCAAGGTGATGGTGTGGGACCTGGAGCCTTTGAGAGGTGCTTGGGCCATGCGGACAGAGCCCTCGTGAACGACATCAGTGCTCTTATAAAACAGATCCTCAGCTAGCTCCCTAGCCCCTTCTGCCACCGGAGCTTACAGCTGGAAGGCACTGTCTATGAACCACAAAGCGGGCCCTCACCACACACTGAATCTGCTGGTGCCTTGATCTTGGGCTTCCCAGCTTCCAGAATTGTGAGAAATAAATTTCTGTTTACAAACCACCCAGCCATGGTATTTTATTATAGCGACCCAGACGGACGATCCGTGCATATGTATGCACCATACTTTAATTGACAGTGGGTTTTTTTCCTTATGTTTTATGTACTATATCTTAGTATTACAATAAAATAATAGTAAATCTTACAGTTAAAGGTGACCGATATTCGACAAAATATAATGTTATTGATATCCATGCAGTGTTCTGCCTCTGACAGATGTCCAACAAGCTGCCAGAGAATCAACTGTTCTGTTTGTCACTCTCACGGGATTCCCTCTACATCCCTCCCGGCATCCTGGCATCCGCATCCATTTACATTTTAATGTTATTCAAACTTTCTTGGAAATTACTTGTATTTCATTTCCACATATACTTGTATTTGGTACAGCACTTAATCTCACTTGCTTTTTCTTTCCATTACCACGTCACCACAACCACCACCAAGACTTAAGTAATGGGAAGAACTTTGCAGTGTTTTGGAAAGAATAATTTTAGTTCTAGTTCCATTTCATCACTAATTAGCTACATGTCTAATCTCTGTCATCTGCAAAATGGGAGTGCCAGGATTCACTTCACAGCTATGCAAGGTCAAATGGGATCATATATTCGGATGCCCTTTAACATGACTGCATTCTGGAATCTGGTGAGCAGAGAGGCCTCCGTTCCCCTCTGTAATTTTACCAATCTTGGACAGCTTCCAAAGACAACACTTCAGAGGAAAGGGAGTCTTTTAAGGTGCGTTCGATTACTTCCTATATTCGCCCACACAATCGCTGCGATGATTTCTTTTCTCCAAACATCTACAAGACACGGAAAACAAAGTGACTGTTACATTTCACTGCACCCCATTTCCAGTAAGGATGTGAACTCCGTTGCTCTAAATGTCAGTGTCCCCTGACTCTGCCCATCCCAGCAGGAACTCCTTCCTTTGCAAGGGCCTGCTAGGGGAGCCTTATCTTGATGTTTTCAAGACAGTGCAAGCTTTAACTTGAGGTTGAGAGTTTCTTTCAATGTTACTTACCAGAGACAAGCTCCCTTTGATGTTTGGCGTTAAAGTAGTAATCATTTATTTGTGGTTTTCTTCTTCTGCTTTTTAACTTTGTGCTTTCCCCTACTTTGCACACCATTAAAACTGAGCTTGTCTTTTACTTGGTTTTAGGTTGAAATTATGGAGTGGGACAGGGATGGGCATTAGGACACTAGTAGATATTTAGCACTCACTTGGTGCTCAATTTACACACATCACCTGGTTTCTATAGACGCCCCACAGCAATCTGAGAAGGTTCAGCATTTTACGTTTGAGATGATGACACTGAGGCAATTTATCAGACTTTATACAATCAGAATGAACCCAAACCTCCTGAGCACAGATCCGAAACTTTTTGGTTTTGATTTTTGGTTTTGGTTTTGTCTCGGTATAAGGAGAAGGGGAGCGGGGAAGAAACGGTGTTTGGGCAGACATTGGCATTATATTTTTAATCCTCTTAATCCGGAGGTCATCTTCTTCCACTTTTCTCTGTCACTTCATTTCATGTTTTATTCCTGAAAATGAACTTGTCAGTGAATCATTTTCCTTTACATTTCTGGAACAATCCCAGATTCTTACGGCATTACAGAATAAGCCTCTAGCAAAGGGCAATCCATAAAGCAGACAGCCTTGGGGAGGAAGCAGGGGATAAATTACATGAATGAGTTAGTATAAAGCTGCTAATAAAACCTACAACGCAGGTAAAAGGCAGAGGGTATAATTTGCTGACAAAGTTATTTAGTAGCAACCACCAAGAACTAAAAATATAAAAAATAAAAAGGTCTATGTTATTTATTTAAATTGCAAAAGTAAGAGAGGCCTACCTAAAGAGGAAAACAAAAATAAATTTCCAATCCTGAGATTTATTTGATAAATAATCACAAAGAAAGAATTCCTTTTTAACTTTAGAGTGTGTTTTCCTTGGACAATGAAAAAAAGATTACATTCTACATGGGCCAAATTTATCTGTGATAAAGTTTGGGTATTGTATTGTTTTACTACTTTTATAGTAACTTTTTTTTTTTTTACTTTTGGTTATTTTTCTCTCTAAAGCATAAAGGAAATTCCTCTATGAGAAGTCTTTGTATGATAAAGGAAAAAAAATTAGTTTCTGAAATTAAATAATTAGACAGCTTAGATTCACAGAAAGAGAAAACTTTAGATTCCTGGTTTCTCATAAAAACCATAATAGTGTAAATGATTTAAGAACATAGAATAAAATGAAATTTCCAGGATAATTTTCGGTTAACGAAAAGAGTGAGGTGCCGAAAATATACTTGGAGAGAAAGAGGGAAGAAAACGTATCTGAAAAGTCAGACAAGTACTTGATTAAAGCGGCAGTTATTTCTAAAATATCATTAAGCAGGGTTTCTTTGGGGAACCTGCCTTAACAGAAAGCAGAGCACCGTTTATATCTCATTTAACCTCGCCTTCACGTTCATTAATTGCCTCTTTGGTGAAGCAGAGTTTCATTTTCCTGGGGCAGGAAAATCGCATTATAAAATGCAGCAGAAAGAAAGGATGCTGCTTTGGGCTTATCTCCTTGCTTCTGAAGGGCCTCTGTGTCCCGGGACGGGCCCCGGAAAAGTACACTATGGGCTTCCCTGCGCGACGCCAGGCGCCCCGCGCGCACGGTGCCGCTGAGACGTGCCTGCTGCCCATCCAGCGCTATTCAAGTCCCCTGGCTTTACAGATTAAATGACCACCCGCTAACGCGTCCCCCGACGTTCGGAGCCAGGAAATGTGGCCGCCCTGGCCGGGATGCTGGGGCCCCAGACGCTCCCCGGGCCTCTGCGATCCCAGAGCACCTGCTTCTCCTCTCGCTCCCAGGCGGTCCCCGCGGGCTGGGGCGGGGGCGCTGGAGCCCCGAGCGCCGATCGTGGGGCGCCGGGGGCCAGGCGCGCTCCCCACCTGGGCCGGCGCGGCCGCAGCCCCACCCGGGCCCCGACGGGCGCCTCGCCAGGCCCGGGGAGGGGCGGCGCGGGAGGGCGGAGGGCGGAGGGCGGGGGCCGACGCGGGGCAGGGCCGGGCCGGGTCGGGCTGCTCCGGGCCTCCGCTCTCGGAGGAGCGCTGCGCTCGCCCCGGACGCCGCCCGAGCGCTGGCCATGAGGACGCTGTGGATGGCGCTGTGCGCGCTGGCCCGGCTGTGGCCCGGGGCCCTGGCCGGCTGCGCCGAGGCGGGGCGCTGCTGCCCCGGCCGGGACCCCACCTGCTTCGCCCGCGGCTGGAGGTTGGACAGGGTCTACGGGACGTGCTTCTGCGACGAAGCCTGCCGCCTCACCGGGGACTGCTGCTTCGACTACTCCAGGGCGTGCCCAGGTGGGTGGCGGGGCCGAGGGTGGGGCATCGACTGTTCGCCCGCAGCCAAGGGGCACAGGGTCCCACACCTAGGACCCCAGCGCCGGAGCCAGGGTCCCTCAGCCCCTTTCGTCCTGGCGGGTCCAGACCCTCTATCCAGGCCCACTCCAGACCCCTCCATCCAGGTGCACCCAGCCGCCTCCATCTTTGGGTCCTCCAGCCCCTTTCTTCCAGATACGCCCAGCTCCATCTATCCTAGGGTCCTTCGGCCCTGTCCATCCACGTGCACCCCCATACTCTCCATCCTAGGGTCTCCCAGCCCTCTCCATCCAGGGGTCTCCAGAGTCTCCATCTAGACGTACTGCTCTAAAGCACCCCTCCTCACCAGAGCCTGGATGGAAGGGGCTGGAGCCCTCCGCTTTCCTGGAAGGGTGTGGGGCCACCGCTGCCTGATGAATTCTTCCATTCAAGAACTCCAGCGTGGTAGGGCCACCTCCCTCCTGGAGAGGTGGCATTGACAGATTCCAGGGGCACGGCCCCGGACCGGGCTCCATGCTTTCATTGTTAGCCCGCAGATCTTAGGAGCCTGGCCAGAGGTGATGAGGGAAGGAATGTGTAATTATCCCACTTTGTGCCAAAGTCTTGCTCTGGGAGGGTACTTCCTTCTGCAGAACAAGTTCCTGTGAGGACCACAGTTGTCCTCACCTCTGGACTCCAGCATGTGGCATAGCCCCTTCCTCAAGGAGAGGTTAGATATGTTCCTTGAATTCAATTTTGTCCATATAGCATGATAAAGATTTTTATCTCAGCGTTCCTGTTATGTTTTAATCTTGCTGGTTTTCCTTTAGGGTCAGTCTTTTCATCTTTAAATTTCCCACAGTATCACAGCCCCCGGTAAGGGCTCAATAAATGTTGATTTAATTAAAATAAAAGGTAAAGGAAGAAATGGGGAGTATAATCCTGAAGAACCAGGGGTACCTGAGAGAACCCATGAGAGAACCCAACTCTAGAAATAAAAGAAACCCAGCTCCCTTTTAATCTCATCAGCCCAAAAGCCACACATATGTTAAGGTTTGACCTCAAGAACCCCAGCATCTTCCTGGGAGAGTAACCCGCAGGACTGTGCCATTCCTTGGGGATCCAGATGCCCTCCCGAAAGGAGCATCCTTTCTGCCTCTTTGGTGTTGGAAGAGGCCACCAGCCCATGGCAGGATGGTCACCCAGGCCTGCCGCTGAAGAACACAGTTAAAAACATTGAGACGTTTTGACCCTGATTGAAAGCTAATGATTTACCTGTGAATATTGATCTTCTTTTTGATAAGCTTCTTTACCTTTCCTGCTCCAACGCCAGGGTATGTTCCTACTAAAGTGAAGAGTCAGTTATTAAGGAAATGCAGTGCCCTCCGGCCAGCTGTCCCCACCCTCCTTCCTCTCAGCATCCTACCTAAACTCCTGTTCCCTCAGTTAGCTGAACCCTCTAGCGAAGCCTTTGTCACTGTGGTAGGACCACTCTCTCATCAGGGGTTTTGCCTACATTTTAAAGGTAAATACAGAATTCCTAGAGTCCAGATAATTGTGTCCTGGTCTGTGGCAAGCACAGGGATACAGAGATGATGAGGACACAGTCTCTGCTCCCTAGAAGTTCCCATTCGAGCAGGGAAACACACAGGCAAAACCACCTGCAACATGCTTTGTGCCCAAATAAGGGATCCGGGAGGACAGAGAGGAAAATTCAGAAGACCTGAGGAATTCAAGGAAGACGTCCCAGAGAAGTAATGGGCAGCCGTAATCCTGGAGAATGAGTGAGTGGCCCCGAGAAGGGAAGGAGAATTCTTGCAGGAGAGCATCACGTGGCTGTCCAGCAGTAACCGGTGGGTGTCAGCCTTCTGTGCCCAGCTAGGCTAGGACCTGAGGCCAACCTGGTGAACAGAACAGACAGTGAACGCAGCTAGATATGGAGAGATTCAGGCACTGAAGATGGATGGGAAAGACAGCAAGTGTTATGAGAACTGGCTTTCCAGTGAGGCCTAACAGTGCGAGCAGGAGTTGCAGAATCCTCAAATTTATTTGGTCAAAAATAAATCCCCTATTTTCAGATCAGGAGGGAGAAATATTAAGACAGAGAGCCTATCATTTTGGAGTGGGGATTCGCCGAGTGAGGAATAGAAGAGAGATGACCCTACCATCTCAGGAAGAACTCACAAAGAAATCACAGCAACCTTGGGCCTGGGGAAGAGCTGTGAGCGCTGGACCAGGACCCGAAGCCGGAAACGGAGCTGGAGGCTGATAGGATTGGAAAAGCGGCATATTCAGGAGCCCTGTGTGCCCTTCCCCAGAGAGTTAACAGAGGACCCTGCATGCCTGGGGCACTGAATCGTAGGGCTGAAAAGTCTCCTCCTTGGTAAATGCTCTGCGCCTGGAGTTTCTTGGAAAGGGAAGAAGAAAATAGAGACAATTGGAAGTTGGCCACTTGGCGAGACTGAGCCTGCTCCGCCTCCGAGCTGAGGGCGAGGGCGAGGGCGGTGCCGGGCTGGGTGCTCAGTCCCCTCAGCCCTGGACAGGGTCGCGGCTGTGCTGACTCTGGAGTTTGGGAAAAGGTGTGGTTGGCCTGGAGGAGCGTTTTACAGCTGCAGGAACTGAGACTTTCAGACTCTCCCATTACCAAGTTCACATCAATGGGCAGCACAGTGAGATCTGAACCCACGGCTGCCCGACTTCCAGCTGCCAGCAGCCCCGACCATTCGTGCCAGTGCACGGCTATTGTATATTTCTAGATAAGTTTCAGCAGTGCAGAGCCCCCAGTTACTCTCTGTAAAGAGAACCATTCTGCCTCTTAGAATCTCTTCTCCTCCTTACCCAGTGTTGGGTTACTGAGCAATGCTGCCTGAAGCCTTTTCGACTGAAATTACCTTAATAGTGAATGAAAAATGGAACTATGTCTTACAGCTAAGCATGCCTTACTTCTATTCCTTCTGATTTTTTTTATCTTGATAAATGCATTAATTTTTTTGGTGTGGCTAAAAGATGAAATACTGGAATTTCTTTTTCTAAATAGAAAGTTGGGGTTTCTTTTACTCCGTAAAAATAAAAATAAGTTATTGGATCTATAGAATTACTGAACTCTCCCCCAAATCTGTTCTGAAACTAATATCTCAGTAACTAATTAACTCATTATCATCTCATTATGATGATCGCATGGGTTTCGACATCAATAATGTAGCTCCACAAATCCTCCCCTCCACACGAAAAAAAGGATAGAAGAATCTCCATTGGCTGAACCTGATCAGGGATGGGAAGCAGAGCAGGAGGACACATCCAAGTGACCCGCCCTGGAAGACCTCTTGGGAGGCTGGCTTATCGGGCTCAAAACACCCCAGTCTCTAATTCATCAGCTGGGTTCCTACAGTCTTTGTTCTAAGTTCATAGAAACAGTAGATGGCATTAGATCTTGGATGAGCAGCTTAAGGAAAGAGTAATAATTAACTGAAGCAGAGCAGGACAAAAATTGAGTAGCCTGTGTGAGCCAGTCTGTTCTCCCAGATTTATGGGGAATCTAGGCCAAAAACTGGCCAAAATCTGATGACATCATATCTGGAGGGAGAGGGGCCCTCTGCTTGAAGCTATGGGCTCCAAAACTCGCCCAAAGGAAGGAGAGCCCAGCCTACAATGATTTAGAGTGTTGAGGCTTTGCTGGGGCCAGTGTGGCCTGAGAGACAGCGTGTGGCTTCCCCTGCCTTTGTCTCTGCAGAAAAACTGAGCAGGGCCTGGCACCAGTATTCCACACGACTTCACTTCACAGGTTTGGCTGCGGCCCTGGGTGTGTAGTCAAGGAGGTCGAAGTGGTCAGCACTTACCCAGCATTCCCTCTGTGCCAGGCACCCTCACAGCTCTAAACTTACTGAGCTCTCACCACCTGCCGAGGTTGTGCCTCATTTTAGTCTCATCTTACGGACTAAGTAACCGGGGCACGGGAGAGTTAGGCAATTTGTCCAAAGTCACACCACTACGTGATGGATTGAGATTTGAACCCAGGAACTCTGGATGCAGAGCCCACACATTTAAACATTATGTTTTTACTGCCTTGGAGAAATGAGGCTTTATGCGAAGCCGTGTGCTTTTCAGGGAAGGCCCCAGATAAATACTGTAGAGTGAGTGAGCCTTCACTCTTCATCGACTGTGTTCTCCTCAAGGGCTAAAAATGTGTCCTGCTCCTCTTTGCAATCTCCCAGTAGCTATCGTGGTGTCGCTTAATAACATTTGTCAAAACAATGTGACCAGTCATTCCACCCGGGGGCTGTTATCTGCGGCTCCGGAGGGCCCTGCCATCTGGGGCGTATCCACATGGCCTTTTTAAAATAACATTTTCCTTCCCTGACTACAAAATGTATGTTTGTTGCAGAAAGTTAGGAAAATACAGAAATGTATGAAAGACGAAAACAACTACCTGGAAACTTACTACCCAGGAAAAGCATCATTATCTTTTTGATTTGTTTCCCCTTTTTGCCTGAGTTTGCATGGTATATAAAATTCTATTTTTCTAAGGAAGCAGCCCATTTCATTGTCTTGCTGGCATTTCATGGACTTGTCCAATTAATGTCCCAAAATTTAAAAAAAAAATCTATGAAGCCAGATGACATGGTATCTGCAAGAGGAAAAAAATCCCTGAGCATTTATTAGAGCTTTTTGAGGGGGTAAATAGGCTCTTGGGCAACGTAGTCTCATTCAACTTCCACAATTTTGCCAACGTTCCCCAGAAAAGGATATACATAAGGAGAGAGAAAAGGCAGATGACATACATTTAAAGTTGTGTCACCAAGAGATGTGTGTGTGGATAAAGGGGCTGTTTGATTTTTCTTTCATAGAACATCAGAGAACAAAAGCTATGCTTAAATGATACCGCTCTGGGTGCGGTGTAAAAAGGATATTTCCTTAGGAATCATGAAGACTATTTGAACTTAACAACGAGAGGGAGAAAGCGCTTGGTCGTGGGTGGCCTTCAACTTCTAGGTGGCAGAGAGCCAGACAGGGCCAGATTACAAAAGGGAAGTCTTGAGTCTGTGATTAACCAAGGAGATACTACATGAGAACAAGAGTGAGGCCTTACATTAAGAAGAAATAATCCAAACTGTGTTTATGAAATGAGGGACTCTGGCTGTCAGCTCAGTTTGTTGCTGTGCATGTGTGTATTTGGCGTCACCTAGAAAAATGTTTGGTTTTTTTTTTAAATTACTCTTTGATACCTGAGGGCTGAGAATAGTGTGTCTAGTCTGGTTGCCACAGCTCACTGAGGCTGTGAGCGGACCTGGAGAAAGTCCAGCGGTAATTCCGAGAAAGGGAATTGTCTCAAGAAGGACGGGTCCAAAAGCTGGAGTCCTCAACATGACGTGTGTGCTGGAGAGAAGGACATCTACTGAAACAGTAAGTCCGTGAGTGGCACAGATAAGATAAACACAGATATTTTGTTCACCATATTCTGAAATTCTTGCCTAAGGGAAATTTGCCTCAGATAAAGGAAATACCACTTAACGCCACAGATGATAAAATTAAAGAAGCTTGTTACTTTCAAGATATGTTACTGGCAGGAGATATAAATGCAACTAAAAAGGACTTGAAGTTTCTTGTGGCTGCCAGGAGAAGCTGGGATCTGCCTAACCTTAAGGCACAGAAAGCAAGGCTCCTTCCAGGGGTCACCCTTGGGGGCCACCATTGCCAGGAGAGTCCAGACAACTCTGGCCCAGGTTAGATTCTCATGTGTTTGGCTGTGGGAGTTTCTGATTTTGCTCCTGTCCTTCCACTGGCTTTCCTTCTCATGCTGGGGCCTCTGTCAGTGCTTGGCTTCTTACTTCCTTAGGAGCGGACCAGAGTCTGTTTCAAGGTAGAACATTATTCAGGAAGGAGGAGGAACCTGCCCAGTGCAAGTTCATTCATTCAACAAAGGTTTATTGACTGGATGTCGCTGTTAGGACATGTGCAAACGCACCCTGATCTTGGGTGCAGATTCCTCACTGAAATACATAACCTACTTCTCTGTTCTGGGCCATTCTCCTTGTGGCCATGGTAGGGACATCTGATAACCAGAGAGTACTTGAGCAAAGAGGGCCAGCAGGTACATCAGGAAAAACTTAATTCCTTACCCACTCGATCATCCATTCTCTCACTTTCCAGGGAGGTGAAAGCCAGCGGTGCCCACTGGACCTAATGTAGGAACTTACTTTACGTCTCTGTTCTCTTCTGTGCCTACTTCTCCGTCTCTGTTCTCCATTCCTTTATTGTGCTTCTTGGGATCACCTGCCAAATAAGTTACTTGCTTTCAAATCTGTGTCTCAGGATCTGCTTCTGGGGAAACTCCATCTGAATATTATATTGAGTTCAAACAAGAAGAAAAGAAAAGAAGGAGCTTGCCACGCTTCCTGGCACCCATTAAATCTAGGCTTCTTTCCCCTAAAAGGGGTGGGATGATGTCATCAAATTCTAACTATTAAGCCCTCGGGAAGCTGTGACAAGCTTGGGGTCAAAGGAGGTCACGCTGCTGACTAGCAGCCTCCAGTAACAGCTCGTGAAATGTGAAAACTGAGAAAGTCAGATTTTAAGAAAGAATATTTTGATGTGCTGGATCCAGATGTGAATTAGATAAGCCCTAGTGGAAAGGGGACAAGAATCCTAATGGAATAGTTCAAAAGGAAGTCTGTGTCATGCAGCTGTGATATGTGACTGGTGGTCATAAATCTGTCAGAAGTTTCTGTACTTCCCCTAACCTCTGTGACCAGCGATATCTGTGATCTACGATGAATTGCAACCCAAATAATCGAAAGTTCACAAGGTAGTCAAGAATAGAATCTTTTGTGCAGAAGAGGAATAAATACTTCAGATTGATGTCCCCACTCAAGATATTTTATGAAACACCTTTTTACTCATGTCATTCCAATGGGAACTTTTTTTCATTTTGTCTTACAATGAAGCCATCAAGATGTTGTTGTTCAGGGCTCTAGAACGTTCTGCTTCTCTTTATGGGGCTGTTAAAGTCATGGATTGGAAAAATGAGACATAGCAGTTTGCCAGGGACATACCTTAACCAACAGGAACAAAAACTGATTCCGTGATTCTGTGATTTGAGGATTTTAACTAGGGGTCAAACCAAATAAAATAAATAAACATTGGATGTGAGACACAAATGTTGAAGAAATACAAGGAGACTAAATGCAGTCAGAAAACTCTCCCCAATGTCATCTTTTACCATATGGATAAAATGTGGCCTAAGGTCATATTGCTAAATTTGGAGTTAGTGCCATGGCAAAATTTTATTTTATAGTGATGTCCAAATGTTAATCTTTGAAACAAGTGTATTTTTAAAAAAAGCAAGTGTATTATTAAGTGTTGTTCAAGTCGACACATCAGGGCAGGACTAGCTAGGCTCAGGGATGGAGAAATTGGGAGGAGGAAGAGAGTTGTTGAAAGAATTAAGGACAGGAGTCCTTCTCAACCAGCTTCTAGCCTAGCAGGTTCTTTAAATGCCTTCTGGTTCTCTGGGACAATTAAATCATGGGATTGTGAAATAAAAAAGGGAGGGTCAACAGGAGATGACAAGGGCAGGAAGTGACCTGTTATTGATTTTCCAAAGGATGTGTGCATGGTGGATGTTGGTAATGAACTCTAAGGTGGCTCATTCTTGCTTTTTTAGGTAGTTGACATGCGATACCTACGAGTTTTTAGGTGCTTAGTAAAAGCATGTTTTAAAACAGTTTGAAATTTTTGAATTACTGACAGGGGTTTATGTCATGTGTGACCTGTTGCATGTCAGAGGTAGCTATGTGCTGCCAAATGATACATCTTCCCAAAGCCAGGAAGCCTGAACCAGTTTGCTGAGAGGCAAAATGAGTTTGCAAGCACAAACTGTCAGCAGTCCAAATCAAGCTTTCAAAGAAGCTCACGTGGTTTCTTGGTGAAGACACTGTAAGGAGGAGGGTGATAGGAAAAGTGAGGCACAATTCGTGGGAAAGGAAGAGTTTTGGCCTCTGCTTCAGACGTACATCTTCTGTGTTCTTGTTCTTTTCTTATATCCAATTTCAAGTCCTGAAGGGATTCAATTTAAAAACTCACTGCAGTCCTTTGAAAAGACTCCGTAGGACTAAATGGGAAAGTTAAATGTGCGACTACACTGACTTTACAGTCATGACCCCGGAATTGTCGCTCTGCCTCTGTCCCTTTGTGCAGGACCACGAGTCCTCTTCACCTCTGGGGCCCCGGGTCTCCATCTCTAAACTCCACCTCTCGTGGTTTCTGTCTGTGAGCCAAGGAGGATGAGGAGAGCATCCAGGAGAAACCTACAGTATAGGGGTCCCTCGATGTGGCCCAAAACCTTTTCCTATGGAGACAAATCTGCGGATAAAAATTGACCTGGGCAGGTGATGGATTATGGGTGGGTGCAGTACACTTTCTTTTCTTTTCTTTCTTTCTTTCTTTTTTTTTTTTTTTTAACGTTTTCTACAATGAATATGTATTACTGTTACAATAAAAATGTTCTGGGCAAGGGAGGAGAAAGTTAAGATCAAGGTAAAACCAGAACAAAGATCTGCTCTAAGGCGGGGGAGTGAGTATGAGGAAGTACCCTGAAGGCATCCTCTCTTTTACTGGTGTGTCCTTGGCTCAGACCCACCTTCAGGATTCTGGAACATCCGCCTGCCTCTGAAAGGTATCTGATTATCAGTTAACCATCAGGGCGGGTGGAGTCACTGGGACCTGCTGAGGCATTGTGTTTGCTCCTGACACAGGGCCCAGGCAGAGCGCAGTGGCCCTGGGCTGAGCTTTGCTGTTGACGTTGGCTGGCGCAGCCTGGCCAGCGGCGCGGACTCAGGTGAGCGCCTCCTGCTGTTTTGCAGCTCGCCCGTGCATCGTGGGGGAGTGGAGCCCCTGGAGCGGCTGCGCCGACCAGTGCAAGCCAACGGCCCGCGTGCGGAGGCGCCCGGTGCGGCAGGAGCCCCTGAACGGAGGGGCGCCCTGCCCGCCCCTGGAGGAGAGAGCCGGCTGCCTGGAGTACTCGACGCCTGAGGGCCAGGACTGCGGGCACTCCTTTGGTACTGAGGTTTTCATGGTCGCTCCCTTCGTTGTCTTTGATGACTTTCCATCTCTTCGTCCCGTGAAAGGCCACGAGCTGTGCAGGGAAAGTTCCATGCGCTGCAGGGAGTGGGAGGGTCCCTGGGATGGGCCGGTCTGCCCAGAGGAGATAGGAAGCTCAGGAAATGCTTAACAGAGTTAGCAGGCAGCTGCACAAATGCATCCGGGCCCTCCTTCTCTCCCCCTCCCTCTGTGTGTTGGTGACTCAGTGTGCCTCCTTCTCCTGTGCATGCGCTGGGTGTAAAGGACACGTGGCACTGTGGGGTTTTAGCGAACTGACTCAAGCTGGCGACAAAGAACTTTAGGTAGGATGACGATAGTTCACACATGATAGGAAGTATCCAGTAAGGATAATTCTATTTCACCTTTCACTGTAGTTCCTGTTTAATCATGCACACCCACATATGTGTGAAAACAGTGTCAAAATTATAAATTCCTAAACAATGATAAAAGGATTCGCTTAAAACACCTACCTCTCCTCTCCAGCTGACTGGATTGGGGCTAACGTGATCATATTTGTGATTGTAAAAGATCGTTCTGGTTGTGGAGGGGCCAGGAGTTGGCTCATTAATGAGGCTGGAGCCTATGAAGTTCAGAAAGAAATAAGCGAAAAGGCCAATACTGATGTGTTGATTGAGATTGAGTCTGATAGAGCAAAATGCTGACTTCTCAGGGTAGCAAAGATTATATGTTTTTCATAGGAACCTGGAAAATTTCATGTCAACATGACCCTTGTCAAGCCACTTTGTTCCTTTTTTCCATCCCACACACAAATATTTATTGAGAGTCTACTGGATGCCAGGCGCTGGGCTGGGAGCCAGGGTCACAATGGTGAGAAAAGTTACCTGGAGCCTGCTGTCATGTAGATCAGAGTCTAGCGGGAGAGGGAGATGACAATCAGATCATCCTAGGGAATTAATCCCCTAAAATGACAGCTACAATTTGGTGTAGCTGGTAAAGAAGTGAGAGGCATGTGGAGCTACGAGTGTGTGTAATAAGCCGATTTCCCCTGGTCTTGGGGGAGGCGGGGAGGCACAGAGATGCGGAGGGGAGGGGCTTCCCTGAGGATGTGGAGATGAGGCTGGGATATGTAGAGCTGCCCCATCAGAGTGACCAGTGTGGTGAACCAGATACAGTCGTTTGTCACTTAACAATGGGCGTACATTCTGAGAAATGCATCGTTAGGTGGTTTCGTCATTGTGTGAACATCGTAGAGTGTGCTCACACAAGCCTGGATAGAATAGCCTTCTATACACATAGGCTATAGGGTACTAATCTTAAGGACCACCGTCATATATGCGTTCCGTCATCCACCAAAATGTCTTCATACAGCACATGACTGTAGCCAGGTGTCGAGCCTTAGAGGGATTTGTAGGCTTAGCTAGGAAAACATGACCACAAGAGACAGTACCACTCAACCTCTGTTGGGTGGTGCTTGGACACGGTTGCACAAGAGGGGGAGTCCAGAGGCTACGGTGTGGCTATTTTTAAAACAATTGGATGTATAAAAGTTTGAGTTTGGTGCCAGTAGGCTTTGAGGAAATAAACAGCATAGGGGCCATCTTTAGCTCATTTGTATAACACGGGGGACGCACAAGGCCCATCTGAGAAGCTGAAGGGAGGCCAGTGTGTCAGGAGCACGGAGAGCCAGACGGGCAGCTTCTGGGCTGACATCCGCTCAGTGCAGGGAGCTCCCTGTGTAGGATTCTTGTCTTTATCATACGAGCCCTGGGAAGCCACTGGACTGTTTTCTGCAGGGGCCCCTGGGATCAGATCTGTGATTTGGAAAGATGGCTCTGGGAAAGGAGTGGCACATGGCCGGGCCAGGCTGGAGGCCTCGCGTGGGTACGGCAGTCGTGTTAAGCCCACAGGGAAGTAGTTTAGTGCTCACAGGAACAGTCATAGAACAATATCACGTTCAACTTATGCACGGTGCGGGAACACTGCAGAAAAGGCTCAGGGAGGGAGTCGCTGCAGGACCTTACTCTTAAAACCTGTGGTAGGTCTGTCAGAAAAAGCGGCTGCTCTGCTCATGTACAGTGCCTGGCTGCCAGGCAGGGTTTCTTCAGCACGTTTGACTCTTCCATGTTGCTCCAGGCTGTCACAGACCCCTTCCCAGCCCTGGATCTCTTTATAACAGGACAATGCAGGTCGAAGGAAAGGGGACAGGAAGGGCAATGAAGAGGATGCTATGGAACATGGGCCAGGGGTCCGAGGGAGCGTTGGGCCCACACCCTGCCCCCTGGGGTTCTTTTCTCTGCCTGGAGATGTTCACTCCTCTGTCCTGGGACTGGGCAAAGCCCACAGGCCTGCCCTCCTCCAATGCCCTCCAATTCCCAGATTCCCCCCAAGCCACCTCTCCCTCCTAACTCCACTAAGAGGATTTTAAGAAGCAGGAGTCTTCTGTGACTCCCCGGAAGGTGTTAGCAACTTTGATGTAAAACTAACAGGAGAGATCTATCCTTAATGGCCTCCTTTCTTAATAAGGTAAAATAAAATCTCCTAATTTGGAAAAGAGGAGCGGTCTCTCCTTGGGGCAGGGCCGCTGGCGTTCGCAGCCCTGACTTTGGCCCTGAGATTCACTTTCCTGTTGGGATGTCTTGGAAATGATGGCTCCTGGTCAGGGAGCTGGGCAGGAGGGCAGGCCCCCTCGAATATGCCAGTCTGGTGGTTCCCAAATTGTAGTCCCCGACCAGCAGCATCCGCCTCACCCGGGAACTTGTTAGAAAGGCAAGTTCTTCGGGCGCCACCCAGATCCACCGGATCAGAATCCCTGGAGGGGGCCCAGCCCTCTGCGTGGTTACAAGGCCTCCAGGGAGCCTGCTGCTCACTGATGTCCCAGAACCGCGGCTCTCACCCAAGCACGGGGACACGGTTTTTCCCTCAGCCCCCTGCGTCACAGCTGGATCACTTAAATTTCCTGAAGGCAGAAGTTCCTGAAGTGCAAAAACAGGGTTTAGTCTGGAAAATGTGGGGTAAACCAGTCAGACAATTTTGTCCACCCAAGAACTTCTAGGAGCCTTTCATATGCTGATGTGCGTTTTCGTTCTCTAAGAGGGAGATAGGATGTGGAGTGTTTTCCCACCTTATTCGATCACTAAATCACCGGTGTTCTGTAAAATACTCTTTGGAAAATGATGGACTACGAAGGGAAAACAAGGGGGAAATGAGACAGGAAGGTGAAAATTTAGTGGATTCTTCTGGGGCCCCAGACCCTGTTTCACCCTAGTTCCAGTGCATCCGTTTCTTTGTTTCATTAATTTAAGATTCACTGAGCACCAACAACATACCACGACTGTACTAGGTTTTGGAAATACAAACTTGAATAACACATGTATCATAGTCACTTATAACTCAGGGTCATGAGCGAGTGCTGTGACAGAAGGATATGCTGGTTGGAGAGGGAGCATAGAGAAAGAGTACCCCCCTCAATCTAGGGGCTCTCCATCCTGCTGCGGGTCACTTGTATACCTATTCCTACCTCCCCCCTCCACCAGACTTCCTATTCACAGAGCAGGAGGCTTTGTTGCACGGCATTCTGACCCCTCACGTGTGCACGGCAGAGCGCTTTTATAGACACTATTGGGTCAGTCTTCATAGCAATCCTATAAGAGCGGGTCATAGTTTTCTATAACTGCTGTAACAAATTACCACAAACTTAGGGGCTTAAAACAACACACACTTATTATCTTATAGATCTGTGGGATAGAAGTTCAACACACATCTCACTGGGCTAAAATCAAGGGGTCAGCAGGGCTGTGTTTCCTTCTAAAGGTTCTAGGGGAGAACCCTTCTCCTCGCCTTTTCATGGATATTTAGCTGAGGAGATTTCCAAGCCAAGTCTTGAAGGTGCAGTCTGGTTTCTTCTTGCTGGCTATAGTAAAACGGGCGAGCAAAGAGCTAGGCAGAGGGAAGAACTTTGAATCCTAATGGAACCAGGGCTTGATGAATTGGAAAATTCTCAGCCTACCAAAATGACGAATGATGCTACAATGAAGAGATTCACTTTCAGGAAAGCACGTTCTAGAGAAACACCAAGCGTGGGCTGTGCAACCTTTTGTCAATAGCTCAGAAAGTTGGAGGTAACAGGTTACCGCAAACTCAGTGACTTACACAATGCAGATTTCTTATCTTACAGTTCTGTGGGTCAGAAGTCGGACAAGAGTGTCGCTGGGCTAACATCAGGGTGTCAGCAGGGCTGTGTTCCTTTCTGAAGCTCTGGGAGAGGATCGGTTCCTTGCCTTTTCACCACCCAGAGGCTGTCCACTTTCCTTTTCTCATGGCCCTTTCCTCCATCGACACAGCCAGCATCATTGCCTCCCTGTGCCTTTCTTCTGTAGTAACAACTTCCTCTGCCTCTTGAAGGACCCTTGTGATTACATTCAGCTCACCCGGATAATCCAGGATAATCTCCCGATTTTCAGGTCAACTATCAACCTTAATTCTGTCTGCAAATTTAATTGATCTCTGCAAAATAACGTAATATATTCACAGGTTCTGGGGGTTAGGACATGGGCGTCTTTGGGGGGCCATTATTCTGCCTATCCTGGAGATAGGACAGTGTCATTATTTTTGGTTTACGCACAAGGACATTGGAGCTCAGAGAGGACTACCAGAATTTAAACCTGGGTCTCACGGCTCTAAATCTTGTGCGTTTTCCCGCTTCATAGTGCCTTGCTGTTAACTGTTATCATTAGAGCTAAAACTGTAATTACAGCATCTGGTAACTAAGTTGAAATATAAAGGCCGGTAAATGAAGCCAGTGAATGAAACAAGATCACTGAAGCATTCTTATTAATGATCAAGTAGCTGTTGCATTTTTCCTGTTTCACTTGATGCGTATTTTGACTATATTTTTATCATAGAAACAAATCCAAAAAGCCACATTATTGTATTGGTTACACTTACTGAGAAATGTTTATATGTGTTTTACCCCTGAAGAGAGATCAATTTTTATTATAAAGTGTATGGTTCCAGGCTGGTGTTATTTGTCAAATTCTCCTTCTCTTCTCTTCTATGCTATATCTACAGACCAGTGGTTCTGGGCCTGCCTTTCTGACACCCGATTGTGTCAGAGGCTTGGCGAAATTCTCAAAGCAAAGGTAATTTACTTTCATGTTCAAAGTGAGTCTGTGCGGTGCCACGCTTTTAGAAGTGGGAGTTGTTGTAAAACCGAACAATGGTAGGCTGATAGGATGCCAACAAAGTTGGCAAGTAGCCTGATAACAGAGACTTTATGATATTTGAATATTGTTGCCAGGAAGGGGAAGAGGGGGGAACCAGCGTTTATTGAGAGCCTTTGTCCCAGGCACCGGCTATGTGCTTCTGCACATAAGCAGAAGTGGGACTGGAGGCAAAAATAATTTCTAAATTACTTACCACTCTTAAGTCATGAAAATTAGATTTGAGAAGGATATTAAAAAGTGGTGCTGTTCAGAGTCCCCCAGGCGACCTGGCTCCTGGTCTGTTTACCGAAGACTGGTGCCAGGAGGAGGGCGCCCTCTCAATAGAATGTGCCACCAGGCCAAGCCCGGGGCTTGAGGGGAGGGGACCTGGAGGAGAGGAGACAGGGTCCAGATTACTGGCCTGCCTTTATCATGGGTCACAACTCCAGAGGCTTGACACTGAATGTGGATAGTAGGTCTTAAAAAAACAGAACGCATCTTCTGTGCTGGGGTCCTCGCTTAGTCATTTACTCTTTATTTTCCCTTCATTTAACCTCTGTGAGCTCAGTTTTCTGATGAGTAAAATTGGCATAAGATCTCTTTACAAAGCTTTTGTGAAGATCCGTAACACACGATGTGAAAGTACTTTGTAAATGAGCAGCCTGTAAACACGCAGGGTGCCATCCTACTACAGGCCTTAATCTGTGCCCCCTGGGAGCCCCCTCCACCTCCTGGCCCTGGCTCCCATGCCCCACCCTCTCCCGCGGCCCAGGGGACTCAGAGTGTAAGGGCTACCATTTTCCCCGTTCCTTTCTTAGATCTCACTTCACATTAAGGACGGGGATCAGGGACAGAAAGGAAAAATAAAGCAGAGTATAAGTAATCCATGGGAAATACGTGGTATCAAATAGTGAAATGCTGTAATCTGCTTTGTAATGGAGGCAGTGGCACTGACAGTGAGGGGCGTGGTTTGGGAGACATAGCCAGGCACTGTCATATTTAGACATGAGCCTTGAACACACTCCTCAACCTCTCTGTGCCTTATCCGTGAAATGGGAAAATAACAGTATCTATCTCAGAGGGTTGTTGTGAGAATTAAATGAGTTAACGCATGAAAGAAGTGCTTAGATTAGCATTGTGCCTGGAAATGTAAAAGTGCACAACTATTAGCTTTTAGTTTTATTACTGTAGAACTTTTTCCAAGGACTTTATATCAGAAACTATAGTCATATACTTGCCCTCTACTTCCTAATTTTTTTTCTGAGCTATACATTAAGTACATTGCCTCTGAACTTTTGTAATACCATATGCAGTGCAAATTAGGAGATCAAAGAAATGTTTTGAGCTAAAGAAACACATGCCGAAAATTTTATAGTTTGACGTGTAATGCTACGTGGATTTAGCAGTAACTGCCTTCTTCACTTCGTGAATAAACACATAAATGCATCAGAAGAACAGAAATGAAAATGAGACATGGGAAAATAAAACCCTTTGGCTGTTTGTGTTTCTGATAATTAGGTCTAAGAGACACAGAGAAGGATCCTGACATACATGCACTCACTTGTTCTTTTTGATTCTGTCTGTGGAGTTTGGACGTTCCGAAGCTACAGTCACATTTTGAAAGCAGAGCATGTTCTCTTTGGAAAACAATTAAACCTATTAGCGCAGCAAGGAAGAGCCACGCAGCTGGGACTCAGGGCTTCCTCTAGATGTGGAGAACTGTCCACGCCACTGGAGAGATTAGGCACTAGACCACAAGAGACGAGAGCAGTACCTGTGTCTCTTAGGAGCGAGTCGCCACGAGGAATTAAGCTACTCTTGTCTTATATTCTCTGGTAACGTAAAAATGACTCCTCACTAAGAAAATCTAAAAGAGAATTAGGGCTGCCATCTTGTGGCAGTAGGGAGCCAGGTAAAATGAACACGTAGGCTTGAAGCATCTATTTTGCAACCAGAACCCTCACGCCATTTTGCTCGTGTTGATGATGACTTTGGCATTGCATAAGCCAGCATCAGCTGGTATCTGCCCTTCCTGGGATCATCCAGTTTCTGAAATGAAAGGTAGGAAGGGTTGTTAAGCCATCTTAGCTGCAAGGCTCAGTATAAGAACAGAAGCCCACGGGGAAGTAGGACCAGGGCCCCTTGGTGGCAATTTCGTGACTTTATTCATTCACTCATCGACCCATTCATTCATGGCACACATATTTATTAAGCGTGTAAATGTGTGAGGGCTACAGTGATAAACAAGGTAAAACCCCGTCTTCCTTGACTCGACAGCACAGTGGAACCAAGAGGTTATCTCCAGGTGTTGCATGGAGCGAAACCCTCCCTAGACTTAGAGATGAAAGAGGAAGGAGAGACACAAACAACATAAAATTACAGAACAGAGCAGAGGTGGGAGGAAAGAATTCCCGGCTCCTTTTCTTTTCTCCTACTGAGAGTGTCAGAGTTGGGATAGAGTTGGGGGAGGAGAGGGAAGAGGAGATGACCACTGCTGGCAATTGGTGGCAAAGCTTCCAGGACTTTGGTTACTGGAGACTGGAGCACTCACCCTTCCTTCCTTTGCTTCTTCTGTCTTTTCCCTTTTTCATTTCCTGTCTCTCTGATCATCTTTTTTTTCTCCTTCCATCCCCTTTTCTCTCTTTTTTGTCTTCTTCTCCCCTTTCTTCCTTCTCTGTCTTCCTTCCATTTTTTACTTTCTTCTATCTATATTTCTCTTCGTTTTGTTTTTAAAAATATCCTCTGCCTCTCTCTATTACCTCCCTTTTTCGCTTGGTATTTCCCCCCCCCCCCCCCATCTTTTTATCATTTCCTCTTGGTGGATCTTCCTGGCCCCTCTCCTTCCTTTCACACAGTGTGATTTATCACCGCAGACAAGCCTGCCTGTCAGAGCCCTGCACTTCCCCTCCCTACCCATTTGCATGCGCACCAGTCTTTCAGGAATGGGGTTCTGGGGACACTGTAATTCAGCCTCATCTTGCTCCTTTGGACTTAGAGGTGGAGGGTTATAGATACGTCTGAAACCAAGTTTGGGAAGTGTCGCTGCGAGTACTTCGGGCTCCATGTGTTCAATGTCGTTCTCCCTTTTCTAGTTCCTGCCTTTATAACTACCTCTGCATTCAACAAGGAGAGAACCAGACAAGCCGTGTCTCCGCAGTGGTCTACAGACACAGAGGATGCTGGGTAATACGGTGGTTTTTTCACTTGTGTTTTCCCAGTTGTATGGTCAAGTCAGCCCATAAGGTCAACTTGGCACTATGGGTTTCCTTCTGTCACTTGTTCCCTGACTTTGGGTGAAACATGACCCTTCACCCAGACTTGTCCCCTCCCTGTTTTTGTGGGGCTATGAGGATTTCTCTGTCTCTGAGCTCTGATCTCTAAAATGAAACACGCTATATAAAAATGAGATATTATTTTGTCACTCGCACTAAGGATGCTCCTCTTACAGTCTTTGTGGGACCACAGGCTCCAGTATCACCTCTGTTTGGTGAATTTGTAAGGGGCCCACGCCTGAGCTCTGAGGATTTCTATCAGGACCTAAAGGCCCAGGCTGGGAGGGAGGAACCTCCATGCTCTCTAGAAGTCTACTCTTCTGCTGTCAGAACAGGGCCACCAGATGGGTGCAAGTTCAAATCCCCACAATGTCGCTCACTAGCCACCTCAGTTCTTTTCTTCTTGAAAAATGACAGTATTAATACCTACCACATGGGTTTGTGATGAGAATTTGATGAGAAGATATCATTGAAGAGTTGTCCAGTTTAAGCTGTCTAAAGTTGATTGAAGCTGTGTCATAGAATTTCCTACCTCAATACCTTAACGAGATCTACTGTTGTTAAAGATCTTCTTTGAAGCAGGCTCTCCAAACACTTTTCATCTAGGCTGTTACAGCTCATAATTCTATGAATAAAAAACTAGTCCATTTTAGCTTAGTTAGAACCTAAAATGCAACATTCAGAACTTTTACTATGTTTGTTTCTCTGAAGAATTGTAAAATCGTGTTGCTTTTAAGTACAAGACTCTAAAATATTCACCCCTGCCTGGATGTTCCCCTCAAGGCCCTCAGAGTCAAGTCACATTTAGTGTTAGAGTTTTCCACAGCTCAGTATAGGTGACACTGGCTGCTGTCACAGAAAATCATCTCAGCTCCCCATTTCTTTTTACTTGTGATGCCCAGTATATCTTTGATGCTCGACTTCAAGTCAGAACTCATCTCACTGCCAGAGATCATGCAGGTGAGCTGAGTGGGGAATGTCGGGACGGCCCCTGGAACATTTGTGGGGCAGAAAGACACAGGTGCTGGGCTGGGTGTCAAGGACTAGCCCTCCCAGGGCCCACTTGTTCTCAGGCTCAAGCAAGTTCTTGTTTAATTTATGTAATTCATTAAAGTACAAGCAGAGTTATCAAGGGCTATTTTCCTACTGAAAATATACACAATTTAGTGTACACACACTATACACAATTTAGTGGTCAGACTAGACAGGATACTGGATATCGAAATTTCTGCAAATTCCTGTTGACCAGGTTATTCAGTCATGGGTTGAAAAAGAGCAAAAAGGTTCACTGTAGTTGTCAGTCAGACATCATCATAGTTCAGCGAATGAGAAACTCTACGAGGCGTTCTGTGATGATGTACCACTGGGAAGATGCTCTGCGCTACCTCCTCCAGGCTGTGAGATGTCCTTGGGGATTACAGCTTCCTAAGACTTTCTACAGCATTAGGCCACCTCTCGTTACAGTGGATAAAACTGTTCCTTCTTTTGGCTGCAGCTACTGTATGGAGTTCAAGACAGAGTCCCTGACTCCTCACTGTGCTATGGAAAACCGACCTCTGACGCGATGGATGCAGTATCTCCGAGAGGGGTACACTGTCTGCGTGGATTGTCAGCCTCCAGCTATGAACTCCGTGAGCCTTCGTTGTTCTGGAGATGGCCTGGACTCTGATGGGTAAGGGAGGGAAATTGGTTGAAGGACTTTTCTTGTTACTCATTTGGTGAGATCTGTCCTCTCCATGTCCTGAACAGCTGACCAGTATGTAGCATATCAAGGCATGATTTCGGGAGTCAAAAGAATAAGTGAGGAGAACCTTCTAGCTAGCAATTCCAGAGTCCAGGGCCCAGTTCACACTCGGAGCCAGAGGCTCTCTTGCAGAATGAATGGCTAATTTGGATATTGGGATCCACACCAAGCTCCCAAATGACCCCAAAAACCTGATCGCTCCAAAGCGGGATTCTGAAGACCACCTGAATCAGAATCTCTTGGGATGGTGATTTAAAACACACAGATTCTTGAGCCCCACTTGAATCAGAATCTTTGGGGGTGGATTTTCAACAATCTCCTAGGTCAGGAGTTGGCAAATATTTTCTGTAAAGGGCCAGAGAATAGATATTTTCAGCTTTGCGGGTCATATGGTCTCTGTCACAACTACTCAACTCTACCATCATAGCACAAAAGCAGCCATAGACACTATGGCAACAGATGAGCTTGGCTTTGTTCTAATAATACTGTATTAATGGACACTAAAATTTAAATTTCATAGAGTTCTTAAGCGTCACGAAATATTCTTCTTTTGATTTTCTTTCAACTCTTTAAAAATCTGAAAAATCATTCTTAACTCATAGACTATACAGAAACAGGGGGTGGCTGGAATTGGGTTAGAGGTCATAGTTTGCTGAGCTCCCGCCCAGGTGATTCACATCCACAGCAAAATTTCAGAACCACCGCTCAATTCAGTAGTAGTCATAAAATCATGACTGAGATAGTGGTGGGCTCAGCTTTGCAGGGTCATAAACCTACAAAAATCTACGGATTGTCCAAAAGAATTGACCCATGAAAACATTTTACCATCTTGAAAATCTATCCCAGTCCTGTACTTACCTATCAGTTAATTTCGGTAACACTATTCTGAACTAAGAGAAGGGTAGACTTCGTGCTGGCCATGGATTATGGTTTTAAGTATGTCAGATGGAACTGGTAAAAATACAGACTAGAAGGTAAAATATGAACCTTTCCAGTTAATCATTATTTTCCTAGTATATTTTAATATTTAATAACTTGAACTTATGTTTATGAGTCACTTGTGCCTAACAGCCTCAGTATTGACTTCACCATATGAACGGTAAACTGGGTAAGGAATTCATATGAAATAGAACCTTAATATTCAGACTTAATATCTTTCTGAATACCTCATCCATATTTTGACTTGAAATGAGTTTATAATTTAATTTGTACCCATAAGGTACCTTAGATCCTGGCTGAGGTTCCAGTGACTATAAAAATAATAATTTCAATAATCTGGCTTTGTTCTGCCCATTTCTCTCATTTTTTCATTTTGGAATCAAAGTGTTGGAAAGGATTGCAAGAGATCATTTGGTTCAGACCCCTCTTATTTAAATACATATGAAATAGGAAGCCATTTCCCTTTATGTGGCCCTTCATATATTCAGATCAAGTAAGAGAAATGAATAAGTAACCTCAAACTACTCTTTCAACATGAGGGTGTCCTCAAATAGGCATTAGTTGCTAACTTGTTTTGATAGAACCCAAAGAAGGGAAACTCAAGTTTGTGATCATTTTTAAAAATTTCAATTTGTAATGCACTTCAAAATTCTAGGTCTGATCATTCTTTTTTTTTATACCCTCAATTTATAATTCTGTAAGTTAGAATTTTCTTTGGTTTACTTTTAGTTAACTAACGTTTTCAAAATATTTTTTCAGGAATCAAACTCTCCATTGGCAAGCGATTGGCAATCCTCGATGTCAAGGAACTTGGAAAAAAGTTCGGCGAGTAGACCAGTGTTCTTGTCCAGCTGTTCATAGTTTTATTTTTATATAGATTGCAATATAAATATTTTAAAATGTGTTTGTAGACATGATAAATATTCGCAAGTCATATTCAATGCTTCATAAACCTTCAAAAACTAAGTTTGGTCAAAGTCCCTGAAGACATGTCATTGACTCCCTCTAAAGTAGAGAAAGAAAATTTAGGGCCCAATTCTCAAGAAACACAGTACCTTTATTTTCACTAAGCTGAAGACCCACCCTCACGGCTCCTGTGGTTTTATGTCCTTGACCTTCCACCTGGAGTCCTCTCATTCAACAAGTGGTCCACGCCACACAGAATACGTGTCTGTTTGCACTAAAATCACTACATTTTAGTGGTCCAGTTATTGGTGAGTAAGTTATCATTTAAGGGTATCCACACTTTGAATCTTGCGTTTTTTCTTTCTATTCCATAATCTCTTAAAAACCTCTTAAATTTAAAAAAGGTATACAGACATATGTACATTCTCACTCATATATTTTCCATGTCTTATTCCATAAATTCTGAAATAATAATTTCAAGCAAATTGTCACTGATAATTTTCCACAGGACAAGTTGTTTAAGATTTAGCAAGAATTTTGTAATGAAAAACCAACAGCTAAGAACAAGAAATTTTCTTCAATTAAGTGAAAAGTTTCATCAAATGTTCATTCTAGGTCCGTACGAGTTCCTTTAAATGTTATAATTTTCATGAAGTGGAATTTGGGCACCAAGGAATGAAACAAGTGCTTTAATTATGAAAATTCTACCATCATTAGCATCCAAGATTATTTCCAAGGCTTAAAGCTGAAGCTGACTAAAACAACCTTTCAGAGTCCAACTTCAAGTTTAGTTGCAGTACATTTACTATTTTTTCCTACAGAGCACATTTTCTTATGTTTGGAGTAATAGACAGAGGTATAGATTACAGAAGGAATGGATTTTATTACAAATGGTATGCTCTCACACACACAGAGAAGCATTTGTCTCCTTATTTTATGATCGGAAAATCAGTGAACTAGAGACGAAGTGGCTTGGTTCAGGATCTGGATGACAAGTCATTCTGCGAGTCGGCCTGAGGCCCGTCTCAGCTCCTCATCCAGGACTCCGCTCTGATGAAAGCCCGACCACGCCGAAGACCGTGCTGTAACAGCTAAGCCCTCTCCATTTTCAAAACAATTTTAAATTCAGAATATTTTCTTTGGAGATTTGAATCTCGAGATTTAAACTATATGAAACTGCTTTGGTTTCATTGTATAAAATATTATTCACTAACGAATGATTTACTAAAATACATATTTCTTGGTACTTATCATGGAATGACAATAGCAAGCTTAGTAGGGATGGAAAAGTCCCTAATATTTAATGCTGAGAGAAGCAATATTTCTGACTATATATTCATGTAACTCTCAGAGTTGTTTTTGTGGTAAATTAAATTCTTCAGAAATTAAAAATAAAAAATTTAAGTCTCATCAAGGTTAGGAATTTCAACTATCAGTTCAGTATTAACATTTTAAGACCATTTCTAACATTTGTAAAGCAAAGCTTTTGAAGATATGCTTGGGTAACTTTCAATGTTACCTAAAATTTTTATACCAGTAAATAAATTTCTCTTCACATTTAACAAAGCTCTTTACTTGTTTGACTAGAAAATACCCAAATTTTCTGGACTGGTCAGAGAATGAACAAAATTTTACCAAAAATAAAACCAAAAAACCCTTCAGAATGGATAGGCGTGGGTATGATGACTAACAGCAATAAAGCCAAAATACACTTACGGCTCCAATATGTGTTATAACACTTAACATACTTGAGTTGTATAAAATCCATTTTTCACCTCACGTATTTAGTTTTTCATGCATGGCCATTAATTACTTTCACACTGAAGTACAGTCTTGTTATTTCTATTCTTGAGAAGAATTTCACAGTCTAGCAGACTTAACTATTAAATGGTGGTCTTGAAGGCTTATTATTAACTCTAGCAAAGCCCAAGGAGGCCGTTCAGAACTGAAACATGTAGTCCAAATGATCAATGAAGAGCCAAAAGTTTTTATTTTTAAAGTAAAAGATCAAAGTAGTTAAGACTTCTTTGGTATTCTTTTTTAATGAGTACCTTAGAGTCGGGGTCCTTTCTGCAGGCACTCTGCAATGATTTATAGACCTTAGAATTACTTAATAAGCTGATTTTCAACAGTGCATATGGAAAGTAATTTGGACAAATATAAATATACCCACTCAGGAGAGAAGGGGAAAGGAATTAGGGATAGTGATCATTTAGAAGACAAAAGTGAAAAAAAAAAGAGGAGGAAAAGGAACAAGGTGAACTATAGTTACAGTATTCTCTTTTTAGGGTCTTTCTTGGGATGTTTTCATTTGAGAATGTTGTAATTAAGCATAAATAGCAATAGCAATAATTTAAATTTTTAGTTCTATTCTGGCATAAAAATTTTAATTAGCCATCTTTTCTAGGTGTACCTAGGAACGATGCAAAATGAAACTGGTTCTGTCTTGTAAGAATATTCTAGTGACGGTTCATACAAATAACTACAAGTTGATTTAGAAAGCAAAGACCTGGACATTCTGAGGTGTAAGCAATCAGGTGACGAGCATATTGAAAGAGAAGTGAAACTTCTAGGTCAAGGTGACAGATGGATACACGTTTACCCTTTCTCTTTCCCCAAATCCCACTGAGATTATAGGATTCACAAAAGAGAATAAATCCATAACATAGATAAGAAGGGGGGGTGGGAATCAACCCAGAGATTTTGAAGATTGTAAGCACATGACATTCTACTGAGGGATAGACGGGAATGGAGGGACCATACCCTTTAAAACATGTAGCAAAGGTGGAATCAGAGATGAGAGCCATTCTTCCTGGGGTGGGAAGATGAATTTCCCAAACAAGATGAATTTCAAAAATCTCCACCTTGAGAGACACGTCTGTGAAATTGAACATCAAGGATAAAGACTCTAAAACCTTCCAGTGAGAGAAAAACAGATCACCTACAAAGGAACAGGAATCCCCATCTCCTCAGCATCAGTGGATGCTTGAAGTCTAATAGAATAAAGCCTCCAAGCTGTAAGGGAAAATAATTTTGAAACTAGCTTTCTATATCAACCAAGCTACAAATAAAGTGTGAAGGCAAAATACAGCCCTTCAGAGGAATGCGGATTCAGAGGCCTTGTTAGAGGGTCCTAAGTAGGATATTTTTTTCAGTTAAACATAGCAGGTTGAGCATATATTTACCTCCTTTACCTCCCAATTCCCAATAAAATTACACTTAAAGGATTTTTTTTAAAGAGGAAAAAATATAATGATGAGATTAAGAGAGAGAAAGACAGCAGAAAAGAGATGGCCACAGAATTTTGGGACCAGAAAAGCCTATGGCTGTCTAAGAAAAAGGGAGAAAGCCAGATGCCTACAGGAATGAATTTCAGTGAGCAGGTCATTTACAGCACCCTGGAAAGGCTCAGGAACTAAAGGTTCCAGGTCTTCCTTCAACAGAATGGTTGACAGTTGCTATAAGAAAGAGAGCCTTACGTTCCTCTGCAGCCAGGCAACAGCCTGACAGAAGGTTCACTCTCTGGAAGGGTGTCCAGATTGGAAACACCAGAAACAGCAACTGAGAGTGGAGACTGAGTGAGTCTCCATTCCGAATGGTGAGCCCCGAGTCTCTTCCCCACCTGGTCTGAGGATGCTACGACTAAGGATATATACTCCCCTCCCCACACCCTCACTGCCACTCTCACCCACTCAGAAGAGTTTGTTAGATTCCTCTCCGAGGAAGTGGATCATCCAAGAGAAATGACTGTGGGGACTGTGGAGAGCAATAACAAAATGGAGTAACAAAAGTCAAGGCTTCTAAAATGGGGCTGGGAGGCCAGTAAGGAAACGGGGCTTATGCATGCACGCACACCATGTCTCTACCCAGATGAAATGCAGCTTTTGAACTGTGCTTCACTGTTGTCACCTTGTCCTTCTTTCGAGAAACATGCTTACTACCACAGATACAACTTTTTGCCTTAGAGATGGCCTTAGCAACGAATCACATATAGCCAAGAAGTAACAGTCGTTGCCAGCGCCAGTCAGAAATCTTGCAAAACAACCTGTGTAATTTGTCTCTTTTTGCCTTTATAAACCCTTGCCTTCTCTGAAGCACATTTTGGGTTTCTACCTGAATCTGTGTCTCCTAAATTGCAATTGAAATTGCCCAAATAAATATTTGCTGTTTAAATTGTAGTGGATTTTTCCTCAGTCAACAGTACTGCCAGCTGGAATAGCCAAGTCCCCGTCTGATCACTGTATGGAAATTCCTCTCTCTCGACATGTGAGTGCCCATCTATGCTCACAGGGCTTCCGATCAGCTTTTTCATCCTCACTCATAAATATAAATGGACAGCCCAGGACAACCAGGCATTTGAGGCAAACCACTAAGAAAGAAAGAGAGAAACCAAAATTAAACAGAAACAAGCAATATAACAAAGCAAAACAATAAACAATGCCAGGATCAGAAGAGATGAAAAGATACTGATCATGAAATAAGAACAAGATGTCCTAAAAAAGAACATTTGGAGAATTAAAAGCTCTTGGAAATGAAAAAGTTTGATAGTAGATATATAAATGTTATGAAAATTTGGAAATAAAGTTTCATGACATTTTCCCCAGAAAGTAAACAAAAAAATTAAAGATATAGAAATTAGGAGACAGGGGCCGGCCCCGTGGCCAAGTGGTTTAGTTTGCGCTCTCTGCTTTGGCAGCCAGGGTTTCGCCGGTTCGGATCCTGGGCGCAGACATGGCACCATTAGTCAGGCCACGTTGAACCGGCGTACCACATGCTGCAACTAGAAGGACCCACAGCTAAAAAAAAATATACAACTATATACTGGGGGGATTTGGGAAGAAAAAGCAGAAAAAAAGAAAAGAAGATTGGCAACAGTTGTTAGCTCAGGTGCCAATCTTTAAAAAAATAAAAAAAGAAGTTAGGAGACAAAAATGAAACTAGACTGGGGCTGGCCCAGTGGTGTAGCGGTTAAATTTGCGAGCTCTGCTTCGGTGGCCTAGGGTTTGCAGCTTTGGATCCCAGGTGTGGACCCACCACCGCTGGTCTGGCCACACTATGGTGACATCCCACACAAAATAGAGGAAGACTGGCACAGATGTTGTTAGCTCAGCAACAATCTTCCTTAAGCAAAAAGAGGAAGATTGGCAACAGATGTTTGCTCAGAGCCAATCTTCCTCACACAAAAAAGAGGATCATTCAAAGAGATCCAACATCTGGATAATGGGAGTTCCAGAAGGAGAGTACCAAGAAACTAGGAGGGAGAATTTTAGCAAAGAACTAATACAATGATATTTTTCAGAACTTAGCACACGGATTTCTGAAGTCACTGAGTGCTTGGCTCAATAGTTACAAAAAAAAAAGAAGATATATCAAAGCACATGAAATTCTAGATCATTGAATATATAGAAGAAGCTAAAAGCTTGGAGAGAGAAAAAGTAGGTCACGTGCAAAGGATCAGTAATCAGGATGGTGACAGACTACCTAAAGCAACATGTGACACTAAGGACAACAGAGTAACGCCTTTGAAATTCTGAAAAAAAACGTTTTCCAAACTAAAATTCTATATCTAATCAAATTATTAATCCAATGTGGGGATAGAATAAGGATATTTTCAGACATTCAAGATATAAAAATTGTCCACTCTGTGCATCATTTCTTGGGAAGGTTCAGGAGTAGATGCTCTAGGTAAACGAGAGTGTAAACCATGAAAGAAGATCCAGGAAATAGGGAATCCAGCCCAAGAGACAGACGATCGGGATGCCCAGAGCGAACGAGAAGGGAAATGTAGGCTTGACCGCTGGGCAGCAGGCCTGGAGAGCAACCAAAACATGGGAGCAGAGGAGGGATGTCACGAAGAAAACAATGACATCAATAGAATGTCTGACATTTTTTCAATGTATTCAGAGATTTTCAATGTGGTCAGAGAATTTAGAGATGAATAAGTGAGAAATAAAAGATGAATAAAAGCATTATTTACAGTTCAGGTGTAAATAACAGTTAGAGTTATAATAGTGCAAACACTGAATGCTCATTTAACCAAAAACTGATACAAATATGCTGGAACAACTAGGGAGGAGAAGCGTATGCATGGGTGCCCTGTGTGTGTTTGGGGGGGGGGGGGAGCGGGCGGAGGCCATAAAACCTCATCCTATGGGGGGGGGGGCAATAATACAGTCCCTCAAACTGGAAAATAACAAACAGCAGTATGAGCATATTTTTAATAAATATGAAAATCAGTACGTGAGAAAAAAGCTGAAAGAGTTGAGGAAGGTCACCCCTAGGGAGCCCTGAAGGATGGTGGAAGAGAAGAGTGTTTCCTTTTTTTTTTTTTTTAAGATTTTATTTTTTTCCCTTTTTTCTACCCAAAGCCCCCCAGTACATAGTTGTATATTCTTCGTTGTGGGTCCTTCTAGTTGTGGCATGTGGGACGCTGCCTCAGTGTGGCTTGATGAGCAGTGCCATGTCCACGCCCAGGATTTGAACCAACGAAACCCTGGACCGCCTGCAGCAGAGCGCGTGAACTTAACCACTCGGCCACGGGGCCAGCCCCCAAGAGTGTTTCCATTTTAAGCCATGTAGAACTATTTTACTTTTAAAACTATGAACATTTTGTATTACTTTCATAAAGAAGGTGTAGTATATACATATACAATAGAATGCTACTCAGCCTTAGAAAAAGATGAAATCTTGTCATTTGCAACAACATGGATGGACCAATAATGGAGAGTATTATGCTAAATGAAATAAGTCAGACAGAGAAAGCCAAATACTGTATGATTTCACTCATAAGTGAAAGATAAACTCACAGATACAGAAAAGAGATTGGTGGTTATGAGATGGGGAGGTGGGTGGGGGAAGGGCAGAGGATTGAAGGGGCACATATGTATGGTGACAGATGGCAACTAGACTTGGTGGTGAATACCACGTAGACTATACAGAATTCGAAATATAATGATGTACATCTGAAATATAAAAATAACAAGCTTGATTCCTCATCTATGACATGTAATTAATAATACCATTCTGCCTCAGGGTTTTACAAGAATTAAATGAGATAATCCATGCAAATCAAAGCACTTACAAATTTAGAAAGACGAAGACAGACATGAGCTCCTCAAGGACTCAAGTGGGAAGGGAAAACACTCTTCAAATAATTCTCTCTTGTAAATAATGTAAGAACACTGGAAAATTATTAGTCTTTTCCTCTGAGAGCTGTATATCTTACAAACCATCATATTTCCTGTGTCAAATGGTCTTCTATTTTTGTTCTTTCAACACGGTATAGATTTAAATGGAGACTTACTTTAATGTTAAAGCATTTTGACTTATGAAGGTGTGTGTGGGGAGGTGGGGCTAAGTTTCAAAAAACAGCCCCTTCTGTGCCAGTTATCAATTTATTGGCTCTCAGCTCCAAGTCCCTTTCTTTGCCCTGCTTTGTGATAATGGGGCTGGACTCTAAACATCTCTTGCATGATAACAATTAAGTTTTATAAGGCCTCGGCGTAACTGCGGCGTGAGAGCGACAGGAAGACCATTCCCTTCCAGTTCTGGCCCTCCATCATCATCACCCAGCCTGGGAGCGACCTGGATGAGTTCCAGCTGCGCCTTCTAGCCACCTCCCCACGCTCTCCACACCATCCAGGAATGGGGGGCTGCTGTTCCAGACCAGCACCGCCTGCACCCTCTGGCCAGTCTCCTCACCAGCAGGCTGTGTTCCACCATTTGGCAGAGGAAAGCGGGGCTGTTTCACAGTCCTTAGTTCCTTTATTGTCCTCTCTTCCTCAGCAAATGGGGAAGAATGCAAAGGCCGCACCCAGATTGAGGTGCGGTATAATTAAACATGGACGCCAACAGACTATATTCTTAGAGGAAGACTGAACCGCAAGAGAATCCCACACTCTCTCCCTTCTCCCTAAAGGACTGCGGGAGCATTGCTTTGGGCCTAACTCTAAGAGGTTGTCGCCAGTCAGCCATCCTGTGGATTTGCAGCCCAAATTCTCATCACCAGGCTGGTCTTTAGAAACCCCAAGCTGTTAGTTTGAAAGTGGTTCCAAACTTGGAAACTTCCAAACCTAGAAGAATAAAAGAGAGAATTAAAAGAAGCTCCTAGATTTGGAAGTAACTTAACCGCCTAGAACATACTTTAAAGGAAGAAAACAAAAATCTAGAATTCAAAGTCAAGGGTCAGCAAATTACAGCCTGCAGGCTAAATCTTGCCCCCTGTTTTTGTAAATGTAGTTTTACTGGAACACAGCCACACTAGCTCATTTACGTGTTTATGTCTGTGGCTAATTCCAAGGAGAGCTCATAGACACCTTGAGGCCCACAAAACCTGGAATATTTCATTTGGCCCTTTACAGAGTTTGTCAACCCCCTGACTTAGACCATTGACATTTAATATAATTAATGACATGGTTGGATTCAGGTGTACCATTTTTGTTTTCTGTTTCTCCCTGTGGTTTTGTTTTTGCTTCCCATTTTCCCTCCTTTTGCTTTCTTTTGAACTATTTGATTAATTTTTAATATTCCATTTGAATTTACCTATTGGCTGTATATCAGTATTATTTTAAATGGTTGCTCTAGGGGTTATAATATTATACCTAACTTTTCAATTTAAGAGTTAATGTTATTTCTCATATTACACTTTATGTAAATTGGAAAAGCCTTGCAGCCATAAGCTGGAAACAGCTCTGAGACCGAATATAAAAAGGGACAATGGGCAAAAAATATGACAACAAACTCTGACCCACGTCTGCAGCAAAGTCTGGGATGCCAAACCACAACTCTTCAGCAAGCCACCCAGAATGGTCAGGACTTGGTTGACGACTGCCAACATCTGTATTTTTTGTCCCCATCTCCAACTCAGGACCAATCAGAGAAAGCCAAATATGTCCCCCCAGACAATCATGTAAGATGCTGCTGCTAGTTGGCCAGCCTCCGGCTTCCTTATGCCAACAACCTCCAATCCGAGCCTGCCTGAAGCCTTCTCTGTGTTTTTCACTCTGAAGCTTTCCCCCTGTAAACCTCTGCCTGCCCGAGTCCCTGCCAGACGCAGGTGATGGTGGCCGACTCTCTTGCTGCGGCAAGCTCTGAATAAGCAGCCTATTTGTTCTCAGTTTTGAGTGTGGTCTTCATTTATTTCCACAACTCAAATCCTCAACAGCATAATGGATAAGTAATTGTGATATAGTTATATAGCCTATTATTGTGGAAATGTACATGAGTCAGAGCTTGAATATGTTGAGTGAAAGAAAAAATGGCAAAGAATGCATAGAATACTTAATTTCCTTAAATGCCTCAAGAAGAAAAACAAAACAAAAGATAGTCTCCTGGCCTTAGCAGATCAGCTGTGAGTTGGGGCCCTCCCTCAGTGCTTAGCCAGGCCGCTCACAACTCTGCCTTAGCCTTCACCTCCTGCATACGTGAAGCCCAAAGATCATTCAGAGGCAGAGGCCTAGGGTCCACCCAGGTCTTTTCTGAGACTGTGTCCAGTCCTGGGCACGTGCATGGCCTTCTGGATCCTGTGGTTTACTCCAGTCTTTCAAAGCCTTTACTCTCCATGTATCTTCCTCCCCAGGCTTTTCAAAAAGGTCTGTCTGTTGTTCGCTCTGTCTGCTGTTGCTGACCCCAGGAAGCTGTAGGTAATGTTTTAAAACCCTGAGAGTTCAGAGGGGGCAAAACAAAGGCAAACCTCTGAATTGAACCCCAGGGAACTTCCAAACAGGTTAAAACACAATCACAATTCTGTGAGAATAAGAATTGCCCACTCTTGCTCCATCGATGCACTAAGAATGCATACCACTGTCCCCACAAATGGGGTAAGCAAAAACACCAAAATCCTTTTACCAGAACTTAGTAGCCTCTTTATTAAGCACTCCCAGTTGTTTTAAGTTTTTATTAGATTGCAGAGTTTCAAAAAGTTGATTCTAAGTTTTTGCCAGCTTAATAGTTGCTTCAGTAGAAGGAAGAATCTTTGGAGCTCCCTACTCTGCCATTTTCGGTGATGTCCCTCTCTATGTAACATTTTTAAATGATTAAATTTTTAAAATGGAGGACAGATCAGTGGTTGCCAAGGGTTGGAGGAACGACACAAGAGGGAGGTGAGTGGCAATAGGAGGAATCCTCATTGTGTTGAAGCTGTTCACTATCTTGCATGTGGTGGTGGATACATGAACCTACACAGGTGATAAATTGTTTAGAACTAAACACACACCACACACACAGTACAAGTAGAAGTAAAACTGGGGAAATCTGAATAAGGTTGGTGGATCGTATCAATATCAATATCCTGATGGTGATATACTTTAGTTTTACAAATTAATATTGGGGGAAGCTGGAATAAGTGTACAAGGGACCTCTATTATTTCTCACTGCACATGAATCTACAATTATGTCAAAAACTTCAATTAAAAAAAGTAATTCAGAAGATTCAGATTTAAGAAGAAGTTTTAGGAATACATCAGAGAATTTATTTTGCTTTTTCTTCTAATGTATACACAAATTATATGATAAAAATCTACATTTAAATAAATCTAAGGCAGCTCTTGTAATAAGTAAAATAAAATTATAAATAAGAAAGCACCATACTATAGTATAATCTTTTTTAGTGGCACATAAAGTAACTGAGCATCTTACAGTTAATGGCAACTTAGACTTGACGATTTCTCATATTTGGAAGGAGGAGGTCGACTTACAGGTCCACTGTGGCTGTGCTGCCAGCTTTGACAATAACCATCACGATGCCTGCAATAAACAGTGACAGTAACTAGTGGTGTGACAGGATAGACTGAGTCAGGAAGCAGACAGCAATTACCAGCATTTCTGTTTATTATATGTATACGACAACACATTCAGGAACAATGTGAAAGTAATGTATAAAAACTTTAATAAGAAATGAAATACAGATGACAAAATACTACTTTACTTTTTATGCAATTCAGTATTTTCGCTCGCTTGTTAAATAAAGCACATGTAACTTGACATGCTAAATAATTCTATCAGTTTTTGACTAAATACTCTAAAGAATAAAGATGTTGGTGAAAACTCAAAATTGTCTAGTAAGGTGTGTATGACTTTGCTTATTTAGTATTCATCATAGATGTCAAAATGATCGTGATTAATACCAATTTAAGCATTTACAGAATATCATTTAGGCCCAATATTGATAGAATAAATAAAAATATCAGAGAAATTGATATTTATGGCACTAGGCTATAAAGAAGCTTTATTTAAATCCATCTTTGTTAAGGTTTTAACACTGGAACAAAAGTCAAATGTACCTAAATGAGACATGAAGGTATTTTCTTGGTAAAAGTACAAATTTTGTCCTACAGTATTACTAGTTTAAAGTTTCTTCCTTTATATGAAACTACTGAAAGGAAAATTTAACTATGTTATAACTCACAGATTACTTTGTACATTTATCATTCTATAAACAAATGTCTCAGTAATTCATATATTAAGGCCATAAATCAAGTCATCACCTGTCGAAGGCCTATTATTATTCACTGATTTAGAAACTTCACTTCTATGTGTGTGTTACCAAGTTGAAGCCAACCTAGAGACACAGGTTAGGAGAAATATATTTTTTCTCTTACCACATTTTCACTTTTTTATTGGAACAGGATTTGGGGATAGGGGTATTGAAAGCACCAGGGTTCAACAAATTTATATTTCATCCAAGTTAAAAGATGCTTAAAGAAAAGAAAAATGGCATATAATCTTACTCTTATAGCACAAATCCTCATGTTAATGAAATGACTGTGTCATGGAAAAATATTGTAATGCTTTAAACAAAAATTTTAAGGTACACCAGTGACCACCAAGTTTCAAAAAAAATGCAGTGATCAAAATATTTAACTGTCCTTTTATCAAGCTTTTACAAACACACTCAGTCTTCACTGTCTGAGCATATCAGTTTCAGCTTCTTCATAGTCCTCCATCTGTCTTTTAACATGACGCTCGTCCGGTTGTTGAATTTATAATGTAAGAGTATTTTAGACCAGTTTCCCTCGCCATATTTCCTCACACCAGACCTCAGATTCTTGTCTTCTTCCCAAAGCCATGCCTTTTGATAAAAAGTAGGACAGTTATTCACAGAAACAATTCTTTCTTTTTTTTAATTGAGGTATAATCAACATATTGTATTAGTTTCAGGTATACTACATAAATGATTTGATATTTGTATATATTACAAAATGATCACCACAGTAAGTCTACTTAACATCCATCAAAAGTAGATAAAAAGTAGAACAGGTATTCACAGAAACAACTCTTTAAAGAACATATCTACTATAAATGCAATTGGTTTTTGTCAAAATAATGTTATAGTTTCTTAACATTGGAGCTGCAAGAATTTCTGAATACACTTCTTAGATTTCTGCAGGTCTCCTGTTTACCATGATAAGATTTTTAAGGGTCCTCACTATCACTGTTCCTCTCACATGAATAACTATGGCTCAGCTGCCCAAGATCAGACGGCTACAAAATGACAGAGCTAATCACCAAGCCAATTTGTCTGACTGTAAGTCCACACTGTCTCTTAAGATGCTTTTCTATAATTGTTAATAGATTAGTATTTATTAATTCTACATATTTTCTAAATAGAACTTATGAATATTAATTTAATACTTCATTAATGAACTCAGTGAAAACCTTGTTCTGTCTATGTTAGGCAAAGTATAGACACACATAAAACTCCAATCTTCTCTAAAATACGTTTTTGAAAACACAACTAACACAAACTAATTAAAAATACACTATTTAGTTTTTGGAGAAAATGACTGAAAATTTTTAAAAATCAAATTCAGTATCATACATCGAAACAATTACTGATACTTGGCATTTGCTACAGGAGACCAATCTGCTGACACGCGGAAGGAGCAACAAGAACAGCTGAGTGATTATTTTCTGTGTCTAGACTATCACTGATTTCCCCGGCTGACTTCCACATTTTCTTTATAAATCCATTCATCACCAGTCACAAAAAGACAAATACCGTATGATTCCACATTTATGAGGTACCTAGAGTAGTCAAACTCATAGAAACAGAAAGTAGAAGAGTGGTTACCAGGGGACGGGGAGGGGAAATGAGAACCCGTTTAATGGGTAGAGTGTTTCAGCTTCACAAGATGAAAAGGTCCCATAGATTGGCTGCTCAACAATGTGAATGGACTTAATGCCACTGACTCGTACACTTCACAAAGATTAAGATGATAAATTTTATGTTCTGTGTGTTTTATTACAAGAATTAAATTTTTTTTAAAAAATGAGCACAGGACTTGAACAGACATTTCTCCAAAGAAGTTATACAAATGGCCAATAAACACATGAAAAGGTGCTCAACATCATGAATCATTAGGGAAATGCAAATCAGAACCACAAGAACATACACCTCACATCCACTAGGATGTCTACTGTCAAAAAAACAGAATAATAAGTGTTGGTGAGGATGTGGAGAAACTGGAACTCTTATGTACTGTTGGTGGGAATGAAAAATTATGTGGCCACTATGGATAATAGCATGGTGGTTCCTCAAAATACTAAAAATAAAATTACCATGTGATTCAGCAATTGTACTTGTGGGTATATACCCAAAAGGATTGAAAGCAGGGACTTGAAGAAAAATTTGTATACTCAAGTTGATAGCAATATTATTCACAATAGCCAAAAGGTGGAAGGAACCCAAGTGTCCATTGATGGATGATCAATGGATAAACAAAATGTGGTATATAAACACAATGAGATATTATGCAGCCTTAAAAAGGAAGGAAATTCCCACGCATACTACAACATGGATGAACCCTGAGGATATTATGCTAAATGAAATAAGCCAGACACAAAAGAACAAATATTACATGACTCCACTTAAATAACTAAAATAGTCAAATCCAGAGATAGAAAGTAGAATGATGGTTGCCAGAGGCTTGGGGGAGGGGCAAATGGGGAGTTACTGTTTAAGAGTAGAGTTTTAGTTCTGCAAGATGAAAAGAGGTCTGTCAATGGTTGGTGGTAATGTTAGCACAACAATATGAATGTTTAACGCCACTGAACTATATATACACTTTAAAATACTTAAGACGGTAAATTTTGTTATGTGTATGTTGCTACAATTAAAGGAAAAAAATCCAGCTCATTTGTCTGATGCCGTATTAAAAAGAACTCAAGGTGTCTTGAAGACAAACATGAGATGAAAACTATCTTGTGTATGGCTCAGTGCCACGAAACCGGCAGTGACCATAATTAACCCCTTGTAGAGGTCTGTCTGAGCTGCCCTCTGTCAGCAACAGTGCTGCCTACAAGTGCACGGCTGCGCAATCCACAGACAGAGACTGCCTCCGCCTGCGCTGACGGGCCCAGCCCACTCCCTCGCCAGTCACCACTAGTACAAAGCGCACTGGTTGTCACTATGTGACATAAAACCAAAAGAGATGTAAATTTTGCATGTGTAGGGTAAGGAGTTTAAAGGGATAGACCAACTGATTAAAAGTACTTCAGCAGGGGCCGGCCTGTGGCCGAGTGGTTAGGTTCACACGCTCTGCTTTAGCAGTCCAGGGTTTCACCTGTTCCAATCCTGGGTGCGGACATGGCACCACTCATCAGGCCACGCTGAGGTTGCGTCCCACATGCCACAACTAGAAGGACCCACAACTAAAAATACACAACTATGTACCGGGGGGCTTTGGAGAGAAAAAGGAAAAAAAATAAATCTTTAAAAAAAAAAAGTACTTCAGCAGTGGGTTATTAACCTTTGGGGTCACATAAATCTTTGAGAATGTGATGAAAGCTATGGATCCACTTCATAGAGAAGTGAAGATGAATACAATTTTACACGAAATTTCTGGGGCCACTTAGACGCCTCTTAAAAAAACCTATTGATTTTATGGTCCCCAAGTTAAGAATTTTTGTTGTGTAAGAAGTTGCCACATATTCATTCAACTTTAAAAAGTAGTCTTTGGTTTATGCAAATTTCATATACACAGCACTGTTTTCTTGTTTTAATCTGAGCAATATTACTTTTAACAGAAAGCACAGATGATACAATACAAAAGCCCATTTCTCTCAATAAATAACTAATATTCTCTGCTTGAATCCTATTTAGGTTCCTGGGTGCAATGAGTTTAAGCAGTACTTGCCAGTGAATCACAAACCGCAGGGTTGGCAGGCTACTGCCAGAATCCAGCCCCAGACTGTACAGCCCAGGAGCCAACAATGGTTTTTACATTTTAAAAACTTCTTTTTAAAAAAGAAAAAGAGAAGAAGATATGACAGAAATGTATATGGCCCATGAAGCCTAAAATATTCACTGCCTGGCCTTTTACAGAAAAAGGTGGCCAACCTCTGACCTAGAAGCAAGTTATAATTTTGTCAGTAGGTTAACTGAAAACCACAGCATTTAACATTATTTTTTTCTTCTATTGAAAAAGATAATCTTTAACTTGATAAATTGTTACCATGTAATTATGCCCTATTTTGTTTGATCTGAATGTTTTTACAGTCTTTGCTTAATTTCATCTATGATTTAAAGGTGCAAGAGTCTTCAAAAACATCATATGGAATAAGTGATCAGATAGCACATAACTACAATCTTTAGAGGTCAGAGTTTAAAGAGGCCAACTCCTACTTTCTATAGATGGAGTTGAATGAGTGACACAACTGGCTTGTCAGTGTCAGGTCAGAAAGAAAACACAGGGCAGTACTAATTTCATAAGTCTGCTCTGTGACTTATAACTCTTCATTTCTTCATTTTATACGTTTGACTTATTGTACTAGATTCCATTCATGACACATCATTAACAAAGAGTTTTAAGAGGATATGTTTCAGGACACAAACAAAAATTGTGTCTTGTGTGCTATTCTTTTGTTTTTTGCTTTTCCTGAAAAATTAAAAATAAAATCAATAAAAAATCATTAACAATCCTAGCCATAACCATAACCCAAAAAGATACAAAGAGCACATAACAAATTAAAATGCACTTTTTTTCTTCCTTAAGGCTAAAAAGTTTGTATGACTTATATTTGAAAATTGTATATCATTTCTAATGCCTTTTAGAGGCAAAACAATGCTTTATAATGCCTTGAAAATGATACCATGTATAATAAAAAAATACTGTTATAGTAATGCCCATTATATACCATCTATGAAAAAAAAGTCTTGGTTGTTGAAAGGCATTTACTTTTCTTCTTGATTAGAATAAATTTACAAAAGGAAGGCTTTTTTTAACTTGTCATGAGCAAGCAGAAATACCTTTGTCTGTTTAACAAACAGAGGAAGGAGGAAGTGTCCAGTCAGTCACAGGCTACTGCAAAAAAACTTTTAAGAACTAAAATCTCAACACAAAATAAGATAAAATTTGTTGCTCCTCTGAAATAAGTTGTCCCACCAAAAAGCCAACAGTGGAAAGCCAAAATAAACCCAGACAGTTGCGATATCCACAGAATTAATTCCTGGCATAGTAAACAGTGACAGGCAATATCACCTATATTCTATTCTTTAAATTATGTAGTCGATTTCCCACATTTTGTTTCAAATACAAAAAAAGAGAGAGAGGAACTGTTTCCTTGATATATATCTACAGACAGCAACTACAATCCCATTTTGAATTGTTGCCAGAAGGACTACAGGGGAAGATTAATTAAAAGTATGAGGCAGAGACTTCTAGTTTTTGGACTACCACATAAAGAGCTTGGAAATATCACTCTAGTCCTCACTACAAGAAAAAAGCTGAACAAACTGAAAGTCAACAACTCTTCTTAGATCCACCAGAGAATTACTGTCACAGGGCAAACTGCTGCCTTGGAAATGAGAAAGACAGCAAGGTGGACACAGAGAATCACAGGTTCTGGGAGCAGAAGCTCACATCTGGAGCCAGGACTGGGAGGAACACTTAACTGTGACGGACGGATTGATGGAGGCTCACTATGGATAAGCTTGAGTTAAAGAACTCCAAGGGAAAAAAAAATATATATATAAAAAGACCCACAACTAGAAGGACCTGCAACTAAGACATACAACTGTGGACATGGTTTAGGGAGATAAAGCAGAAAAATAAAGAAAGAAAAAAAGAAAGAAAGAAAGAACTCCAGGGGCCCAGCCTCAGTGGGGCCCACAAACTTTTGTGAGTTTGACCTCAAAAAGCACCATCAGGTTCTCAGGGTGAAGATGGGAGAAAATCCCGTCCTGTTTCTAGCAGGGGGATAGGAAAAGTAGCCATTTTGAAATGCATCCAGAGCATTCTGTTCTCATTAACAAACGCCTGCCCTCAAGAGAAACTAATTTTGCCAGTGTCTAACTGACCTGTGGAAACATCCCACTCCAGCCCCCTCTAGCCCCCCTGTCCCACCAAATAGGGGGAATCAAAGCTGAGAAGCAAGTATGAAGGTCTTAGCCCAGGACATAGGTTCACTAAGAGAATGAGAGAACCACAGAACTACAGCCTGCTTCCTCTCCCCCTCCCCCATCTTACCACCACGTTATTTGGGCTCCTATATAACAATTGCCTCAGATCAAAGAGCTGCCTCAGACTCTTACTAAGAAGGAGTCTCTAGGGAAACCCAAAGACAACAAGGTTAGACAAAAACAAGGAAATTTTAGCTTCTGACACCTACAGCTACTGCAACAGTAAACAAAGCCTAACTCCTAGCAGACAGACATAAAACTTCACACTAAAGGCCAAATTTCCCTCACTTCCTTTTACCTGACGCATCATGTCTGGCTATTAACAAAAACTATAAGGTACACTACTAAAAGGCAAAAACACAATCTAAAGGGACAAAGCAGCAACAGGCTCAGCTATGGTGGAGATTTTGGAATTATCAGACCAGGAATTTAAAATAACTATGATTAATATGCCAAGGGCTTTAATGGAAAAAGGAGACAATATGTAAAAACAGGTTGGTAAATGTAAGCAGAGATGTAAACCTTAAGAATCAAAAGAAAATGCTAGAAATCAACAAGACAGTAACAGAAAGAAGAATGCCTTTGATGGTTCATCAGCAGACTAGACATAGATAAAAAAAGAAATCAGTGAGCTTTAAGATATGTTAACAGAAACTTCCCAAACTGAAAAGCAAAGAGAAAAAAGAATTATAAAAAGAGAAAAGAATAGCCAAGAACTGTGGAACAAGTACAAAAGGTGTAACATACATGTAATGGGACACCAGAAAAAGAAAAAGAGAAGGAATAGAAGAAAGATTTGAAGTAATAGTGGCTGAGAATTTTCCAAAATTAACGACAGACACCAAAACAGATACAGGAAGCTCAGAACACAAAATAGTATAAATCCCAAAGAATTACACTTTGACATATCACATTCAAAGTGCAAAACATCAAAGATAAAAAATGAGTATGACTTTTGGTTGCATACAGTGGTATACAGTCAGCATTTACTCATTCTCCTTTGAGAATTCACCCAACAGTAACAAGGAAAAAGGGGCCAGCCCCATAGCCAAGTGGTTAAGTTCACGTGCTCCACTTCAGGGGCCCAGGGTTCACAGGTTTGGATCCTGGGTGAGGACATGGCACTGCTCATCAAGCCATGCTGAGGTGGCGTCCCACATAGCAGAGCCAGAAGGACCTACAACTAGAATATACAACTATGTACTGGGGGGCTCTGGGGAGAAGAAGAAGGAAAAAAAAAGAAGATTGGCAACAGATGTTAGCTCAGGTGTCAATCTTTTAAAAAGAAAAGAAAGAAAGGAAGAAGGAAAGAAATAAAATCCCAAACTCTGATAAAATTAGGAGACCCTATGTTGTGAATGCAATATAGGTAGAAGGGGTACATCATTGGTGGAAATTGACAAAACATACGTGAAGAAGCAGGGCACAACCATTCTTCCTACAGATCTCAGAAAGCCTGTGGTGTGCACTTTTCCAAAGTAAGGAACACATCCTGAGGTGTACACTCTAAGTCCCTGGTATGCAACAGCAGGAGCCTCCCTCAACCTGCAATAGTTTCAAAAAGTAGAGGTGGTGGGGCCAAATAAGGAATTGCACAGATACGCAATGTTTGCAGGAGGCAAATCATAAGTAGGAGTTGCTTGCTATGTTCACTGGGGGAGAAGGCAAGGCCAAAATAAGCTTGAGTCATAGGAGATATCCCTAGTAGCCTGGAACTTGACTCCAGCCCAAAACCTCAACATGAACCATAAGTAAATAGTGTATCAAGAAAAAAATTCACCTTAAATAAAGGAGAGTAAGAAAACTAAGCATAGGATCACCTTCCACTTCCAGCCATGATAAAACAAGAACTAGATTTATTTACCTGCTGTAAACAACTAGAAAACCAGATAAAATACAGGAAACAATGATTTCAGAAAATGGACAGGTGGCACAGGACTATAACATCACTAAGAGGGGAAACAAATGAAGTGAGTCCTAGAATTGAGCCATCTTAATTTTCTGAATAGAAAAATTCCATCTCAAATGACATGTTCCTTTTTTTTTCTGGAGGAAGATTAGCCCTGAGCTAACATCCACTGCCAATCCTCCTCTTTTTGCTGAGGAAGCTTGGTCCTGAGCTAACATCCCTGCCAATCCTCCTCTTTTTGCTGAGGAAGCTTGGTCCTGAGCTAACATCCCTGCCCATCCTCCTTTATTTTATATGTGGGATGCCTGCCACAGCATGGCTTGATAAGTGGTGTGTAGGTCCATGCCCAGGCTGCTGAAGCAGAGCACTCCAACTTAACCACTATGCCAGCGGGACTGCCCGCCTTTTTTTTTCTTTTCTTTTTAGCACAGAAGAACTGAATTTAAATTGGATCTCTATTAGGAAGATATAAATATAGAAGCTTATAATGTGGATTTAAGTCTCACCTTACATCTGATGAACTGACTTTATGATAGTATCAAAATAATTCTAAATAAACGTCATCATCAACATCCAGTTTAAGACTATTTTTAAAAGGCGGGTGCAGTATTTTCTTGGAAGTTTGAATAGGCAAATTGGTTAATTAATCTAAAATGGCAAAATCAAAGATGGCAAAGAGGAAACATTTTATACTCAGATTTTTTAGGGTTGATGTGAAATAATCATAATTATTCAAGTTATCACTTTAATGTCCATTACGTATTATTTAAATAATTAACAAACACCTGTTTTTTTCTCGACCGATGTTTTTCCGGAGTTATCGGCTCACTGTTCACAACACGTATTTTCTGGCTTTCAGTTGTTCGTGTACTGTTTTTCTTCCTTCTTCCAACTAAAAGGAGAAACACTGTCATCAAAGATTATTTTACATTAAAAGAAAAAGAAGAATTACATTTTTAAAGGTTACCATAAAATTACTATTTATTTTTTAGCTACTTTAAAGGAAAAGAACTTTATCTGCTTAATTTTTTCCCCTTTGAATCTGGAAGAACATGGGACAGTGCAAAGATCCATCTTTGAAAATCAGAGCGGGTGTTTTTGAATCTTGATTCTTTTATATGTTTTTAAGCAAGTCATCTCACCTCCCAGAGCCTGCCTTTTCATCATGTTAAAAAAAGGAATAATATTTACCTTATAGGATTATTAAAATTTTGTTCAGATAACTTTTAAGGAATATTGGACACAGTGTAAGAAGTATAACCCTTTCTCCATTCCCTCTTTCTTACTCACAGTAAGACAAGACGTTTTTTATAACGTGTATGTATATACACATACACGTTATAAAAAAATCTAAATAGAGAAATAACTGTTCATGCATAGGAAGACAACATAATTGTGTCAGTTCTCTCCAAAATTATCTATTGTTACAATGCAATTTCAAATCAAAATTTCAACAGGGTTCTTTGTAGAACTTAAGATTATTCTAAAATTATGTGTTAGGAGACTATTTTTAAAATGTGAGTGAGTATTCTCTTGCTTTGAATAGGCAGACTGGTCAATTAATCCAAGATGGCAAAATCAAAGATGGCAAAGAGAGTGCCCTGACCATCCCTGAAGTTTCTGCTGAACGTACAAGGCTTATTCACTTCCTAATACTGAGAAGTTTCCATAGTTAGTAGATAGGCACCTAATCAGGTCAACAGAACCATAACCTCACCAACACATAAACACTCTCTCCTGGGGAAGGGACTAGCTTGTCTGCTACAATGTTTTACTGCTTACTCAAAAAGAGCTCTAGGCCCATGGCCCCAAGCTCCTCAGCTGCAGTACAACCTACTGCCTGCATAGCATCCACCCAGGCCTGACGCACTGCCTACCAGCCTGGGGTAGAGGACCTGTGCTGATGCCATGCTATTTGTTGTGCTGTAATAAACTGTCTTGTTCTGACCCATTAAGTCTTACTGTCTACTTTTGGCACCTGTGGAGTGGCAGCAGGTTTAGTGCTTGCCATCCTCTATGAAGCTGGGGTTCTTTTCCTGACAAAACAGAAGACCAAAACATCAAGAACAGTCCAGATGCTGCTGAAGAACAGTAAGATAAAGGGAAGTGCCCCATCACTTACTGAGTTATTACAAAACTACAGTGACTGAGACAATACAATATTGTTGCAGGAACAGACCATGTGTGCTGGTCCAGCTCCAGTTGCCAGGAAAATGGAAATCACACTAGTTACAAACAGGGATTTTCATATTAGGAATCATTTCAACTGGTGCTAGAGGACTAAAAAAGCAAAAAGGAAGTAATAAATTAACAGAGATAAATAATAAAGAAATTAAAAATTATAGTTGGAGATTTCAATACTTCTCTCTCAATAACTGGTAGAATAAGTAGACAAAAAATAAGTGAGCATACAGAATATGTGAAAAGCACTAAGAATCAACTGGACCTAATTGACATTTTACAACAGTCCACTCAACAATAGCAGAATTCACAGTCTTCTCAAATGAACAAGTCACTAAGATATACCATATTCTGGGCAGTAAGACAAATCTTAAAAAAAAAAAAAAAAAGGGAAAAAAAGAAAACCTAGAAAGTATATACTCAGGCCAGAACAGAATTAAACTGGAAATCAATAAGAGAAAGATACCTGGAATATCCTTAAATATTTGGAAATTAAACAGTTTCTAAATAACCCATAGGCCAAAGAAAAAGTCTCAAGGGACATGAAAAAATATTTTAAACTATATGAAAATACAACATATCAAAATTTGTGGGATGCAACTAAAGCAGTAATTAAAAGGGAATTTATAGTATTAAACACACATATTAGAAATGTCTGGGCATCTATGAAGAAAAAGCAACTCATATACAAAAGGCCACAGCAGCATTCATCAAGTCAGAAAATAACAGAGCGGGGCTGGGCCGGTGGCACAGCAGTTAAGTTCGCATGTTCCATTTCAGCAGCCCAGGGTTCGATGGTTCGGATCCCAGGTGTGGACATGCACCACTCAGCAAGCCATGCTGTGGCAGGTGTCCTACATATAAAGTAGAGGAAGATGGGCAAGTATGTTAGCTCAGGGCCAGTCTTCCTCAGCAAAAAGAGGAGGATTGGCAGCAGTTGTTAGCTCAGGGCTAATCTTCCTCAAAAAAATAATAAATAACAATAATGGAGCAATGCCTGCAACGTTGTGAGGAAGAATATTTCCAAAGAATATTATATTTAGCCAAATTTACCTTTAAGCAAAAAAGAGCACATACATTCTTGGGGACAAAAATTTAGAAATTATAGGGGCTGGCCCTGTGGCCGAGTGGTTAAGTTCGCGCGCTCCGCTGCAGGCGGCCCAGTGTTTCGTTGGTTCGAATCCTGGGCGCGGACATGGCGCTGCTCATCAAACCACGCTGAGGCAGCGTCCCACGTGCCACAACTAGAAGAATCCACAACGAAGAATATACAACTATGTACCGGGGGGCTTTGGGGAGAAAAAGGAAATAATAAAATCTGGGGAAAAAAAAAAAAAAATTTAGAAATTATAGCACCTATACGCTTTTTTTTTAAGATTTTATTTTTCCTTTTTCTCCCCAAAGCCACCCAGTACATAGTTGTATATTTTTAGTTGTGGGTTCTTCTAGTTGTGGTACATGGGATGCCACCTCAGCATGGCCTGATGAGCGGTGCCACGTCCACGCCCAGGATTCAAATCAGTGAAACCCTGGGCTGCCAAAGCGGAGTGCATGAACTTAACCACTTGGCGACAAGGCTGGCCCCAATACGCCCTTCTTTTTTTTTTTTTTTTTTCCCCCTAAAAAAAAAAAAACATTCAAACAAGAAATGAATCAAAATGAAGAGGCAAGGAACAGGGAAATCCTGGCCAAAGTGTTAGTGATGAGAAATAAATCAATTTAAAAACAAACTACTATGGCAATTATGGCTACAAACTGGAATACTACAAACTTTGATCATATAAAATGTAACTAAGCAAATCTGGGAGTCAGTGGGAGAGGTTTTTTGCTAATCTCACCCTTTACAGCTAAAATCAACCAACAGTCCAAAGTTCAAATCTCTGGTTCTAGAGGCAGCCTGACCCACCCTCTCAGAGCATTTCACCTCCCTTCTTCTTCACTTTGGAGGAAGCATACAGGTTAGATATGTTTCTTATGAAACAGTATCTGAAGTTCACTGAATCCTTCAGTTTCACTTTTTAAAAAATTAAATGTAAATATATTTTAAAGCAACATATGTAACCTGATCACACTTTTCTAAATTTTTAATTGCTTTGAATCTCTCTCTTCTTCCACTGAGAAAGTCTATCACGGTAATTAAGGACATGAGCTCTGAAGTTACAATGTCTGATTTCGAATTCTGGCTCTGGTTCTGTTCATAATGTACCTGTGTGACCAAGGGCATTTTATTTAACCTATTTTTGTCTTGATTTCCTCATCTGTAAAATGGAGATGATGATAAAAAAAAAAAAAAGCACACTAATCTTATAAGATTATTTTGAGAATTAAAAAAGTTTACATATAAAAAGCTTTTAACTCAAATATTAATCATTTCACTGAACGCTGGTGAGTTTTTTTTGCATAAAAAGAATCTAGGTGATTTTTTTCTTTCAACTTTTCTGAATTACTTGATTTCTTAAAAGTACAAGGCAATTTTACAAATCTGAAAAAAGTTATTTTCGAAAAATAGTGTTTTAAAAAAATTTGGAAAAATTGTTTAGCACAAACAATACTAATACCCTCTAATTGTAAGGAGAGGATACCTGGGGACTCGTGTGAGCAAACTGGGACTTATTTTTAAAGTATGTATCTATTACTAAGATCTAACAAAAAGTCAGGAAATGTACTAAAACTCACAAGATCTAGGCTCAATAACCACAGTTACTGTCGAGCCACTCTGCAATCAGGTTATGGTCTTCATCAGAGTTTAACTACTGATCAACAATTTAGAGTGTAAAAAAGTATATGCTTCCATTTCTTTGAATTTTGTATTATGAAATTAAAAGTCTAGGAAAATCCTCACATTATTTTAGTTTAGAATTATGATTCCTAGCCATTTTACAGCAATAGATGTAGAAAAATAATTTTGGAACTCCAACATGAAGCAAATATTTCTTTGAATTTAAGTCTACCATCTTTAAAATGAGGATGATGATAATATCTATGAATGTAAATGTTTTAGAGCTGTAATTTACAACTATTAACTAACAGTGGCTCTGTCATCAGCCATCAGCTATGAATCAATGTATTCAATTAATATTCACTGCAGGCCTACTATATGCCTGGCATCAAGTTTGTACTTCGATTATTTTTATATTGATAGTAAGTATCTAGGATTAGATCGATAAGGTTTAGAAATTCCTACATTAGTATAGTACCTAGAACATAGTGTGGGTTCAATAAATATTTGCTGAATGAATACTCACCAAGGAGGAACGCTAATCAAATTAGAACAAAATAGTTATGGACAGCTTTTAAGATTTTTTTCTTTTAGTTATTGTTGCTTGTTTTTTAAATCTAGCAATGCCTTTTATAATGATAATACATTCTAAATGCTACGAAGAGTATCAAGATTCTATATATACTCAATCCTCATTATTCATGGATTCCATATTTGTGAATTCACCTACCTGCTAAAATTTGTAACTCAAAAATCAATACTCAGTGTTTTTGCGGTCACTGGTGGACATGTGCAGAGTGGCAAAAAATGAGTCATCTGACGTGCACGTTTCCAGCCAAGGTGAAATGAGGTGAAGCTCTGCCTTCTCGTTTCAGCAACCATGCTATAAATATCTGTCCTTTCTCCAGTCTATTTAAGTGCCACATTTTTGTGCTTTTGTTGATAATTTCGCTGTTTAAAATGGCCCCCAAGTGTATTGTGTCTACTGTTCCTCAGTGCAAGAAGGCTACGATGTTCCTTGTAGAGAAAATGTGCGTTAGATGAGCTTCATTGAGGCACGATTTACAGTGCTGTTGGCTGTGAGTGCAATGTTAATGCATTAACAATACAGATTAAATAAGGTGTCTTAGACAGAAAACACATAAACAAGGTTATGTGCTGATTAGTGGACAAAAATATTGTTGTGATGAGAGGATCAAAGGAACCTAATTCTGTACTGCCTGGTAATCGTTCAGTATTCAGTAATTTGGTGTCATGGCAACTTTAGAGAACATACCTACCATGAATAATAAAAATCAACTGCATTTATGTTTCAGATGAGTAACCATTTCCAGTTGCTGAATAAAGTTAAATAGAAAAGCAGTGTACCGTGGCAGCAGAAGTGCTCTAGCTCAGCAATCAGAATAGCTAACTCTAAATTAAGCACCACCTCTAATTAACTCTATGAAGTCATGACATTTAATCTCTTTGTGATTCAGTTTCCTGAAGTGTGTGTTTGTGTGTTGTGGTGGTGATTAAGGGCTGGATCGCTTTCAAGGACACATCAATTCTCCACTTCTAAAATTGTAATAAGAGTACTCACTTTGAAGAGTTTCCGCTCTTTCCCCTTTCTTATTAAAATCTTGCTGTCGGCTTCCATGTTTCAACTTAGATAAGAAAAGATTCTTGTGAGACCTAAATGAAACACGAAAGTATGTGACTGGTTCCACAAAGACTAGAAAAGTTATGGGAAAAGGTAGATGATTTGTCTGAATCTCTGTTCTAGGACCTTCTTCTACTTTGGCCTGCTTCCCTTGGTGCTCTCCTTGCTCAGTGCCCATCTTAACCTTTGGCCTCTTAAGATTGTTGTTGTCAGACTTCCCTCTCTCCCATCACTTATTTTCTCCATCTCATTTACTCAGAAATCAAGATTCTTTGGCCTTCCAATTAGACAGACCAAGAAAAAAAACAAACCTGAGACTGTAAAGTATTAACTTTTATTCTCTCCTGTGGCTTTAAAGTTTATTTCCCAAAACAGAAATTCCAAAATTCCTTTCTACATGATGGTAGCTATCACTTGATTATCTTTGAAACTTCCAAAAAGGGCTTTTTTGAAAGATAAGCTGTCTGCAGATCTACGGGATGTGGTAGAATTTTTGAAAACCCTGCAAAGTTCGTATTATTCCAATTTAATAAAGGAACAAACTAAGATGAAAAAAGTAGTTCACCTAAGCTCTGGCAGCTATTTTATCACCACCTAAAAAAATCTACACTTTTACTCCTATAAGTGCTCTATGCAACCTACTAGTCCTTTCCCTCCCTCCCAGAACTCTGTATTGTGCTCTCTGGATTGCCATTCTCAACCCCTTCACCAGCTCCCCCACCTCTTCGCCTTGTCTAAGATCTTGCTCTCCCCTGGGGACAGTATTTCTCTCCTTGTGGCTTTCTCAAGTAGAGAATGGCTTAATCTTCCCCCTTCTATGAATTCAGGGTCCCAAAGGTGGGTCTCTATACTTCTCATTTCTTAATGAATGCCACTTTCAGGATCCTGCTTCCATAGACCTTAGCCCTTGAGGATTCATGTCACTGAGGTATATTACCATCTACCATTCTCCATAGTCATTCCCTATCCCTCCAAGCACTTCCCATCACTCACAGATCTTTCTCTACCCAGGTGCTGCTATTATCACGAATTATTTCAATGTTCTCATGGATAATCCATATAACATCCTGGCCTCTCAATCCCTCACTTCCAACGACCTCCTCCACACCACGCCAGCCACCCCCTCCCATGGTTCCATTCAGCATCCCAACTGCTCTATCTCTGAAATCATTCATGCAGACTTTCTGCTCTCTGAACATGTTATATTGTCTGTCACAGCATTTTTAGTACATTGAATACAGTTTTTCAAGTAATTTCAGAAAAACGGAGTTCAGGACATTCATTAGAAATGTAACCTCCATCCCCTTCCTGCCCCAGCATATCCTCAATGACAGATTGGCTTTAAGTTCAAGTTCTCCCTGTATGTGGGTTCCAATAATAGCCTGGTAGAAACAATGTGAAACCACCCAGGATTCCAGAGGCAGGTCTCTATATAGTTTGGAATTTCAAGACACGTCAGCATCTTGATATCTATTGAGGTAAACTGGATCCTACAAGATTCTTTAAATCATACCATTTACATGGCAGTTATTATAACATATCCAGGTCTGCATGAATTGCTTCAATCAAAGATTTTAAAGACAGAGAAGAAAAATGTCAATTTACTTCACCTCAATAAGGATACTGTACCCTCTGAGGATTCAGTTACCGCAGACTGTTTGTCACTAACACTTTAAAAGAAGAAAAAATTTGTAAGAATGTAAACAAAAGAAACTTTTCATAAGGATAGTACTTTCCACATAGTCAAGTCATATTTCAACTTACAAAAAATATCTTTGAAAAGAAAACTTGGTGACATTAGTCCATTACAACATGGCTAATTTTTGCACAGATGTGTTTACCAGAGATAGTAGATCAAGCTAATGTAAGTAGAGTTAATGCTGTAATTGAGCATTCATAATGTTACTCTTTCAGAAACTCGCCCAGGGATCTTTATTTCCAGGAATTCAAGTTTAATTCTTGCCTTCCCCACCAGGCTCCAAATGAATGTTTTAACAAATTCCTCCCCTTTGCTGTAGTTAAAATTAGTTTCCACAAACACAAGACTATTTACACCTCCATGCCTTCACTGGAACTATCCTTCTCCCCTGGAATGACATTTCCTCTTCTATCCACCAGCAAAAATCTTAACATCCTTCAAGGCCCTGCTCAATGGTCACACCTCCTTGAAGTGTCCATCTCAACTCCTTCAGCGTTTCAGTCCATCCATAAAAATTATGTAATGTCTGCTATTGTTTCTGTTTCACCTCTATTAACTCTTATTGCCTCAAATAGTTTATAAGATTTATCATCTAGTATTGGTAACATGATGGTTTCATCTTTCCTAGCATTTGTCTGACCCCACAATCACATTTCTAAGTCTATCCTTGTTTAACTTGCATCCTGCTGATTCTTGTCCTGATACTGGTGAATCTGATGCTTTATTTGCCCTGATTCTATCTGCTTCCAGGATGGTTTTGATATCTGATGATTCTTGATCTTTATTTTACTTTGTCTCTGGTTTTGGTTTTGCTCCCTGTGTCTAGTACACTACAAGTTCTAACGTATGCCTAGTAATGAACTAGGCACCAGGGACACAAAGCTAATTACGAATCTTCAAAGAATTCTCAACCTAGTGAGAGATAAAGACAGGTAAACAGATATGTTACTATCTATGTTACTATCCTTTTGCAGAGGTGTGACTTGGTGCTGTGGAAGCACAGAAGTGATGACTCTGATCAGAGAGCTCAGCAAGACTTCTTATAGATGATCTTTGAGCTAGACCTTGAATGACAAGTAAGACCTTGCCTTGAAGAGAACAGAAAGAAGGGAATTTAACATTGAAGCAAGGCCCGAGACATGAAAGAGCTTGTAATATTTGAAGATCAGGGAGAAGTTCTACATTGCTAGAAAGTACCATGTATGTGGGCAGGGAAGGGTTAACGTATAGGCATGAGGTTGTATATGAAAGAGACTATGTAGGGCTTTATAAGCCATGCCATTAAATTCTAACTCATCTAGTAGGAAACAGAAAGCAAATAGGGGTTATTAAGCTGGGAAGTGATTTAAACAGATTTATTTTTATGGGAGGCTAACTCTGGAAGTCATGTCAAGGATGGATTTGTGTGTTGCAAAGCTAAGTACTAATCTAGGATATAAATGATAAGAAAGAATGGATTAGAGAAGCATTTCTGAGATAGGACTCATAACACTTGGGGAGATAACTGGATGTATGAGATAAAGGAGGAGAGTCAGGGTACAGAAAGACAGATGAAAACATCAAGAGTTCTGTTTTACACCCACTGACTGAACTGTCTCTGCATCTAGGAGGGCATTTGCAATAAGTGGGTGGCACTATAAAAGGAGAGTACATAGGAAATGTGTTCATTATCTGCAAGAATCATGGTAAGTTTTAATTTTATTTTAAAGCAGTGGGCAGGAAGGCTCTGCCACAAGAATGTATTGGGTCTTAGTATTACTAAACTTTAATTTCCTAAACAAAATGAAATAATTGAGCCAATAAAAATGAAATCTCTAGTTTTCAAAATGAGTCTTAGAAAAAAATAAGTCACTGAGAAATAAGACTTTAATAGAGCCTTTGGGGAGATAAACCAGTGAGGAGCAGATCATGCTGTGATTTGAAGGGACAAAGAGACAATAAGAAGACTGCGCTTAGTCCTGAGGTGTGACAATGCCATATTCACTCAACTTAGACCCCAATCCCCATTGCTAAATAAGTAGTTAAGGTGGGGAACCTGCAGCACTCAAATCACGGTCCCAAGATAAAACAGTAATATTACATCCAATGCCAAATACATCCATCCAGAGACCAGAAGGATTTGACTATCTGGTCTTGGGTTAAGGGTGCAAGAATAGAGGAAATGGATCACAAGTTCAATAGAAAAGATCATCTTTATAATGCTAGAGTTTATCTTCTTCAAGAGGGTTAGCTTCTAAAGCCAAAGGAAAAGGTAAAAACCAATTCAGTAAAAATCACCCTTGAAAATCTCTAAAGAAGACATAATTTTGGAGACTGAATTCTTTTCTCTCAATATGTAGGACTGACATGTCCTGTTTCCCTCTAGCACTGGAGCAAATAACTATTTCTTCAGGTTAAGAAGCACCAGATGAAGTGGCTAGCTTACCATCAGAGAAGATGTATGAACAATATCTTAAAATCCTAGAATAACCCTCAGTAGAGTAAAATAGTAACATAACAAAGGCATGTGGGACCTGAGAACCAGGGGCACAAATAATTCAGGTTTCCAACCTCAACATTGTTCTAGAGCACATGTTCCCTGAGAATGATAAGTGGTATTATTCACACCATTTAAGCTGTACTATTTTCTCATTCCCTATTTTTGCTTAGCATATAGAGTAGAATTTGCATAAGCCATGAAGTAACTCTACAATACTCCAAATATCCAAACATTAATCACCAGTAACACAATATATCCACTACTCAGTAATTATTTTTATTAATAACGGCTCACTAGCATCACTTTTACATAAAGATATTGCATTCATGACATAAAACGTATTAATGAATTTACAAACCTTTTTTCTGTATTTAAATTAGCTTCAGTTTCCATTTCAACATCGTTACCATTAGGTTTATCTTGAGAAGTTGTTCTTGTTCTTTTACTTTCCACTACTTTTGCTGCTGCCTTAAAAAGGGGGTTGTGGGAGAGGAAGCAATGCAGTAAGCCGTTTTAAACAAACAGCATTAAATTAAGCCTTCTGATTCTTTCACAGTCATAACCAAAGTTTCTGCTCACAGGCCAATAAAGAGCCCTGCGTTCTTATTTCCCCAGTAACTGACAGCACCAGCAGCTGCTTCAGCTACCTGTTTGGTTTATAGGCATTATGGAGAATGTCTTTCCTTGTAAATGTGTTTGATACACACAATGCTCTCTAGGCAATTTTAAGATAAAACGTTACTTAAAAAACTCCAAAATCAATAAAAATTCTAGATATGTCAAAATAAAACTACTTCAAATTAATCAATGCACCACTATAATATACTAAGTGAAAAATCTGAAGACGACAAAACGTTACAAAAATTTTTTTTCAAGGACCTTCTTCAGTCCAATTTTACTTGTTCCAAAAATATGCTGAAAATTTCTTTAAAATTTAATTAAAACTAAATATTTCTTTCCTCCTATTTCTTAATTCATTTTGATAGGTTTTCTCCTCAACTTTTTATTTTGAAAAATTTCCCCAACTCTTAATTTTTAAAAGTTATAAAAATATGACAAAGATCACCAATAAACCCTTTAGATTCACTGATTGTAACACTCTGCCACATTCTTCTACAAAATCACTAAATAAAATTCTGATTAGTTTTTAGGATTTCTATTTTAAGTATCTTCCTTTATTCTAAAAATTTCTCCTAAGTGTACTGTCAGAGTCTCTCTGAAATATGCATACCTTCATTAGAAAGGTTGATGACTTCTCATTTAGCACATAATTCACATAACTCTTAATTTTCTCCATCATGTGGTTGTAGCTGAAGTGTTGAAAAAAGGAATGGAATGTATCTTTCTGAGAGATTATCATAAGCAATTTCCTTTTGAAAGGCTACAGAAAACAGAGGAAAAGTAGTAACACATAAATCACAAATAAGATACTAGAAATCTTGTCATATACTATTTAATTGAAAAAAATCGCTTTATAAATACAAACTCCAAGAGACACAATTAGAAATTTTAAAAATTGTTTTAAATGGCCCATCAATGTATTTTTTCTGACTTTTAAAAAGTATTTTATATTTCACACATATACAAAAGGATTAAAGAAAATACTATGAACCTGAACATCCATTACCAAGTTTAACAATTAAAACATTATCTGTACAACTGGAGCCATAATCTGATTGCAGCCCCTGCCCCCCCCCCCCCCCAGCCAAACCTCCTTCCCCTCAGGGTAACCATTACGCTGAACTTACAATTTGCCACACCCATGCACTCTTTTATACTTGCACTACATATGCATGCATCCACAAACAATACATAGTATTGTTCAGCATGGTTTTAAATCATACAAATTGGTGTTATACTATGTGTACTCTTCTGAAACTTGCTATATTTTGCTCCACTCTGTTTATGACATTTATCCACGTTGATCTGATATTTATAGAACTAGTTACTTTCACTGGGGTATAGTACTCCATATATATTCACCCATTCTTCCTGCCTGTTGAAAGCATTTAGGCTATGTTCTATTACCGCAATGCTATTAAACACTTTTCTATATGTCTTCTTGTGCACAGTACAAGTCCTTCTTGGACAGTAGTTCTTTCAATTCTGGTTGCACAATGAAAGCTATAGAGCTGTAAAAAAATTCTACTTCTCAGGCTCTATCCCAGACCAACTGTCTCAGAGGGGCTTGTTTATTTTAATAAAGCTTCATGGCTATTAAAATGTGCAGTGAAAAGTGCAAACAGCTACTCTATCTAGAAGTGGAATTTCTGGAATGCGTGCTTATAGATTTTGCTAAAATGCTCTCCAAAGTTTAAATACCAATTTACACTCCTGAGAGGACAATACAGCAGTCTTACCATTTCTCCACTTTTTGAGCCAACTGTTGGTATTCTAAGATATTTTAATCGTTGTCAGTCTGAGGTATAGCACCCTACTTAGATATATTACTTGGTGTTGCCTGATTACTAATAATAGTGAGGTTAAGCACTTTATGCTTACAGGCTGTTAAGGTTTCCCGTTCTGTGAAGTACAAGCAGAGTGGCATTCTCAGCAGCTTCACAGAGCTGAGACAAAAGCGCAGGGGCGGGGGACCCAATAAACGCATCAGGCTTTCAACGGAAACCTCTGGAGGGTTACACCCTAGGAACAGGGGCAAATTAGAGATAGACTGTGCCTTACTAAAACTATAACCTACCCTCAACTTGGCTCAGTCCCTTAAAAGATGAAGGCGATCACCTCCAACTCTATACCAGCATATGAAAAGGTGCTCAACTTCATTGTCATCAGGGAAACAGAAGTTAAAACCCAATGTGACAGCACTACATGTTTGCCAGAAAGATTAAAATGAAAACCACAGGTAAGGTCTCTGAAGCAAGTGGAACTCTTCCATTCTACTGGAGAAATGGACATAACTATATTGGAAAACTGTTTGGTAGTATCTACTAAAACTTAATATGTACATATCCTATAACCCATCAATTCTATTCCTAAGTATATACCCAATAGAAACATATATATTTGCTCTATAAAGACATGTAAAGGAATGTAAAAGCCCAAAACTGGAAATAACTCAAACGTCCATCAACAGTAGAACGGATAAATATTATATTCCTAAAATGGAGCAATGAGAAAGAACAAACTATTGTCACAAGCAACACCATGCATGGGTCAATCTTACAATTATAAACTTGCTATATGATTCTACTACATAAAGTTCAGAAACAAATACAACTAACCTTTGATGCTACAAGTCAGGATTCTGGTTACCCCTGAGAAGGTGAGGGACATGGTGACGGGAGGGTGCTGGTGACGTTCTGATTCTTGATCGAGGCGCTTGTCATATAAGTGTGTTCATTTTGTGAAAACACGTCTACTTACACACTTCTGATACATATACCTTACTAGAAGTGTGCTATTGTTCAATAAAAAGTTCACTAAAAAATGTATAAAACTATCTTTTATTTCTTTGAATAAGCTTAATTTACTCCAATAACTTTTGTTTTTAATATTTAAAAACTGATTTCTATTGACCTTAACATTACACATATACACAAAACTACTGATGATCACATAAGAAAACTCTAGAAAAGCAAGTTATAATGCCTTTTCCTATACCTGCTCTGCCCAATATGGTAGCCACGTGGCTACTGAGCCCTCAAAATGTGTGAGCCCTCAATTTAGACATAAGTGTAAAATATATACCAGATTCCAAAGATTTAGCACAAAAAAAAGAGACTTAAAAATGATGTTTTTGGATATACTGGATTAACTAAAATGTTATTAAAGTTAGTTTCACTTGTTTCTTTTTACCCATTCTTTTGGGGGAGGAAGATTTGCTCTGGGGACCATCTGTTGCTAATCTTCCTCTTTTTGATGGAGGAAGACTGTTGCTGAGCTAACATCTGGGCCAGTCTTCCTCTATTTTATGTGGGATGCCACAGTGTGGCTTGACGAGGGGTGCTAGATCTGTGCCCGGGATCCGAACCTGTGAGCTGTGAGCTGCCGAAGTGGAGCACGTGAACTTAACCACTATGCCACTCGGCCAGGCCCTCTTTTTACTTTTTTAACGTGGCTACTAGAAAATCTAAAATCACATATGTGACTTGCACTGTCTTTCTACTGGACAGCACTATTCTGTACTCTTTAAAAGATAAAGCATTCCTTTTCTCCTCATGTTCCTTTAATTTTCCACATCCCACCAAAACAGTTCTAAAATTCTGATTCTAATTTAAACAATTACCGTATAAGAATTTGGGTCACCAAATATTCTTTCAAAGACTTCTTCTGCTTCCTTAAAATTGCCATTTTCCATACAAACAGCTATAGCCTAAAAGATAGAATGACAAATATATATCTTACATTGCTTTTCAAAATATCAAATTGTTGTGTAATATTGAAATAACTCAGGTATATCTAAACTACTTCATTTAAAATATTTTTATGTAGTTTAATAATTTTGATTTGATAAATGACATAAAATACTTTTTCAAAGATGAAATAACTGTGGTTTGAAAAGTTTATGAAAAATTTTCATTGGCCCCTTGCACATTTAATAATAAATGCCCAGCATTCTATCTCTTTTTAATTTAGGTCAAATTAAAGGCTGGCATTAATAAATAAACTAGGAGTTACATCATATACTTTTAGGACTCACCTAAATATTAATTTTGAGCAAAAGAGAAATGAGAAAGGCGGTAGATGGCCTTTGCGATGATGAGGATATATGGATTTTGCTAGTTAGGATCCCTGGGAAATCTCTAATAGACACCTAGGAAACCAGATGCTTTTAAATACTTTATAAACTGGCCTTTTTGATATATGGTAAGATACGGGACCACCATTACCATCTAAGTAGCTTTGTAAACTTGGGGAAGCTATTTAACCTCTTGGTGCCTCAGTTTCCTTACATGTAAAATGGTGGAAATAACAGGACCTACTTCCTCGGGTTGCTGTGAGGATTAAAGAGTTACACAGGAAAGTGCTTAGAACAGCACCTGGCAAATCGTAAGCAAGTTCCACATCTGCTATGTACTTTACAGTAACCCACTCAGCTTCGTACTAGTCTACTAACGAAGGCCTGCTTCCTCTAAGCCTCGAAAGATCAGGATAACACGGCAAATCTCCCTGCGCTGGGTTGAAATTCTTAAGGAGTCGCTTTTCTGCCCATTCTCTCCAGATCTTAATTATACTTGACAGTCACCACACTATCAATAATCAATCCTCGGGAAGGTGGGACACCACCTGGATTTTCTCTCCTATCCAACTGTAAACAATCTTTTAAAAATGAAGACAAGTTTACTTAACTGAGAAAGTCCTAGTATCTGCTCTGCCTGTTAGCAAAACGTATCTTCCCTATTATACCTTGGAATGATTTTTTTGGCTTCTTGTTCTTTAACATGCTACTCCTAAAATTCTCACCACACAGTTAAAATTTTACATTCTCTTAATCACAAAAACCCATTAACTTCTTACCAAATGTTCTATTTTTTCATATTTATAATCTTTAAAGCTTGTGTCAAGACTATAAACCAAAGGTGAAATTTCTAAAGAGAATGATAATATTAAATTTTACTCTGAGTTTACAGTCCAACTTCCATTAAGCGGCTGGTAATTTCTTTAGATGTTATGTTTTATTTTCTAGAAAAAATATAATTATAAATACAAAGTAATATTCATACCTGAATTTTAATTAAATTCTGTATTTCTTCATGAAGTTTGTCATGTTCCTTTTCAATTGAAGCCCAAATCATCAGGGCTGATTCCAAGGGTGTAATTCGTTCATCACTTTCAAACTGCGCATCTTTTAAAACCAGAACAAAAATAAGTAACTTAGAAAGCTAAGCAGAACCTTACTTTGTCAACTTTTTATGAGTTCATTTCTTTAAACGTTTACTGAATATATACTATGTGCCAGGAACTGCTCTGGTATATGCCAGTTTAGGGAAGTGATTTGATTTTTCAAGTTAAGCCCCTTATTAAAACCAACTTTAAAAATGGAAAAAGCTAGATGAGCTTATGAAAAATTTGAAGCTTTTCTTTACTAAAATATTGACTTTAAGAGCTAGAATAAACTATATTTTAGGTAAGGTATCAGTAACAGAATTTTTAGATGTTTCTTAAGTCTAATGTATTATAACAAACCTCAAGATACAGCATGAAATTAGGGTTTTGTTTTGTTTTGTTTTGCTGAGGAAGATTTGCCCTGAGCTAATATCTGTGCCAATCTTCCTGTATTTTGTATGTGGGTTGCTGCCACAGCATGACTGCCAACGAGTTGGGTAGGTCCATGCCCAGGAACCAAACCTGGGCCACCAAAGGGGAGAGTACCAAACTTAACCACTAGGCAACAGGGCTAGCCCTGAAATTAGCTTATTCTGAAATCTGATTTTAGCATATACCACTTGAAATCTTGTTATATATTTTGTGGATATTTGAAATTGGATCTTTCAAGAAGTTATTTCTCTACCAACATTTTTCAAATCACCAATGCTTAAAATCTAAGGAGTTATTGTTTTAACTCCTTCCTCTTTCTCATCACCATATCCTATCTGTTGCAAAATACTGCATAGTGGTTTAAAAAGCTTGACTGGAGTTTATTCACACTCCAACATATTACCTGTGTGGTACTGAAAAAGTTTTTTCACCCACAAAATGATGAAAATAAATATCTTATAGGATTTATGTGAATATTTAATGAGATAATATTTGTACTACTTTCTTAAAACAGAATTTTGATCAGGTTATGCTGATCAAAGACTCACAGTTAGCAAATTACACACAAACACCTCAATGTGACATTCAGAACTTTCACTCTGTATGTCTTGTACCTATAATCTTCATTCATTCATTCACTAAATATCGAACATGCACTATGAGTAGGCACTCGCCTAAAAACTGAGAATATCTCAGTGAATAAGACAAAGTCCCTATTTTTTATGATGTTCACAATGCTAATGGGAGACAGGTAGTAAAGAGATTAACAATTTAACTTCAGAGGAATAAGGGCTAGTGAGAAGAAAAAGGTACTAGAAATGGAGAATGATGGGGGAGGGCAAGGCTCTTTCAGGTGGGCAGTTATGAAAGGCCTCTCGGAGAAAGTGACAGGGGAGCCAAGATCAGCAAAATGTGCAGAAGCAGGAGTGGCACAAAGGTCTAGAAGAAAAACATTCCAGAGGGAACACGTACAAGGATCCTGAGGAGGAGTCTGTCCAAAGACAGAAAGGAGATCAGTTGACTAGAGCAGCAGGCAAGCGGGATGCATGCCATTAGAGACGATGGAGGAGGAAAGTAAACGTCTGATTCCGAATTTATTTTGAATGCAGAACAGGACTCGCTAGTGGCATAGATGTAGACTGTGAGGAAAAACAAAGGACTCTCAGGTTTCAACAACTGGATAAACAGTGCTACCATTGACTGACATAGGAAGCCTGGGTGAGGAGCAAGTTTTGGGAGTTAAGCATGGAAATCAAGAGTGCTACTATCCAAGTAAACTACAGCTTATTCTCCGAATAACTCTAATGCTTTTGTTTTGGTCTAGACACCATTTTCACATTCTCTTTCTGATTCTCATTCCCATCTAGCCTTCTAGGCACAGAGCAACCTCTACCTCCTTCTTGAATTCCTTAGCTAAGTGACTGGGAAAGTTTATCTTTTTTTCTTTTTTTAGGAAGATTCGCCCTGAGCTAACATGTGCCGCCAATCCTCCCCTTTTTGCTGAGGAAGACTGGCCCTGAGCTAACATCCACGCCCATCTTCCTCTACTTTATATGTGGGACGCCTGCCACAGTATGGCTTGATAAGCAGTGCATAGGTCCCCACCCGGGATCCGAACTGGCAAACCCCGAGCTGCCAAAGTCGAATGTGTGAACTTAACTGCTGTGCCACCCGGCCAGCCCCTATGCCTATCTTTTGTATGCTCATGGTATTTCATACTTAGACTTATCTCAACAATCCTATTAGCTTTTAAATGTCTTGAAATCAGAAAACCTTTTACTCACTCCATGATGAATAATGATCACATTTCAAAATGTGAGGGCAGGAGCTTCTTAGTATATTTCTCCAAAGCCCTATAGTTCCTGGTACGTTGTAGTTTCATAGCAACTATGTAACAAACATACTTAAAGAGAATTTTAAACGGCACATCATTTTCTTTCCTTTGAAATATTAGAGTATGCAATTTAAATATTAGCAGTTTCAACAATTTCTACTTTGTTTCCTGTTGTCCTCTCCTAATTGCCTCTCCAACATTTTAGATACAAACATATACTCATTCATACACTAAGTCTCTTTGGATTCCAGGCCCAGTGCCAGGTACTTACGATACAAGCATGAAGAAACAGTTCCTGCCCTTGGGGAGCTCACATGTAGCCAGGAAGAAGATACAGAGACAAACCAACGTGAGTGATACTTCACTAGAATTATGTATTCTGCCAGTGGTTCTCAACCCTAGCTATACCTCAGAATCTGAAGAGCTTTTAAAAAATACTGATGCCTAGGCCAACCCCCCAGAGACTGATTTAATTAGTAGAGAGCCCATGCATCTCAATTTTCCGAAAACTCTCTTGGGGAGTCTAGTGTGAAGTGTTCCTATCAGCTCTAAGAAGAGGGTAGGAGAGGAAGACAACTTACCCTCTTACCCTCTTACCATCCTTCTGGCTGGTCTACGAAACTGACATGAGACAGAATAACAGGAGAAAATCAAACAAAGCCTTAACTTGTACACATAGGAGAAACCCAGGAAAACTGAGTAACTCGCCAAAATGACTGAAGTTGTCAGCTTAAATACCATTTTCAGTGAAAGACAAAGGAGAATGTTGGGGTAGTGATTTGGGGCTTCAAAGGGGAGGACGGCAATTCACATAGAAATGGAAAAGCAAATGTTTGGTAGACAGAACTTTGGTAAGGATGGGCTGAGCAAGGACCCTCACAGTCTACCAATACCCACAGTTATCTATGGTGACTGCCTGTCCTGGGGACAGGCCTTCTAACTTAAATTCTTTTAGGCAGTTAGAGGGAAGGTCAAAGTATTTTTTAGAGTCCTTTGTTCTTAAAAATAATCAAGTCATCTTAAAGATAATCAAGCCAAAGAGACACACTTTGAGGCGGCCAATTCTGATCCCCCACAGGGATACTAGAAGAGAATCCTTCATGAGAGATCATTGCACTGGGACATTAAGGATAAACAGACAATAACCAAGTGAAGAAGAGAAGCATGGGAAGGAGAACATTTCAGGAAGACGGAGCAGCAGAAGAGAAGGCAGAGGTGTATAAAGAGATTTGCACTCATAGTTAACACTTACTGATGCCCTACTATGTGTCAGGCACTGTGCTAAGTGCTTAACATGCAGTAACTCCTCTGTCCACACAATCCCTTACAAGGGTACACAATACTATCAACCTTGTCTTATAAACTACGACCCGGGACCCAGAGAGGCCACACAGCTAGCAAGTGGTAGAAGACACCAGAACTCTTAAAAACCACTTACTGTAACTCAAAAAAAGGTGCACTTCAGGAGTAACAAGATGGCTGGTATGGCGAGAGTCCACGCTGTAAAGCAGTGAAATGAAAAGCACACGCAGATTGCCTAATCCTTCTTTTATTTTACATCGGCTTTCTTTCTTTTAAAAACTCCTTTCAATACTCATCTTTCCTGTTAAGTCTTTCTTGACTGACATTAACCCTTCTTACTAATCTGCCTTCCTTCTTATAAATGTGAGATAGAAAAAATGTATATATGTTAGATCTTAACTTCAAAAAATTTACAGTGTAGATTTTCACTCTCAGGTAAGATATAGGACACTGCAACAGGCCAACACTCCCACTACAACTAGAAAAAAATTGGGTAAGCTGTAACATCTTGTTGCTAAAGACACGGGAAAGCCTTGGAAGCAATGAGAACTAGATGGACTACAATTCCAGAGAGAGAATCCTTCTGAGATGAGCTGATGATATGCAGCTGTTTTCTTCCCTGGGCTCATATGCTGATACGCTGAGGATTCAGGGTACTCCAGGCAGGGAGAGTTTACTGGGGATAAGAGAAATGAGCAAAGCTTCTGGCACTTTCCTTGGGCCTAGGTTGGTGGACTGGAAACTAGTGGAACTGAAAACATATGGTTGGTTCCTCCCCACAGGACTTCTGCTGAGTTCTGAGGCAGTGCAGGAAGCTGGGGTGGAAAGGTAGGCATATCTCCTAGAGTTGCAGAGATCTTAAGACAGAAAGCCCCATGAGAGGGAGCCTGCCATAACCAAATGTTTTCCCTCAAAACATTTGCCATATTTTAAATCTATGTGGGGCAAGAGACTAAAGCTAACATGGTAGCCACTAGCCAGACATAGTTATTGAGCAGTTAAAATGTGCTGGTCCAAATTGAGATGTTGTAAGTATAAAATACACAGCAGATTTTACAGACTTACTGCAAAAAAAGGGTAAAATATCTTATTAACATGTCTTCTATTCGTTATATTTTTAAAATATTGGGTTAAACAAGATATTGCTAAAAGTAATTCCACTATTTCTTTCTACTTTGCTTACTCTAGCTATTAAAAAATTTTTGATTACATAGGTAGCTCACATTATATATCTATTAGGCAGTGTTACTGTAGAGTAACCACTAAAAAAAACAAAACCCAAAAGGATTATGCATAGCTGAAAATCAAATATATAAATTAAAATCAAATTTTATTTATTTATTTGAGGAAGTAGCCCTGAGCTAACTGCTGCCAATCCTCCTCTTTTTGCTGAGGAAGACTGGCCCTGAGCTAACATCCATGCCCATGTTCTTTCTACTTTATATGTGGGACACCTACCATAGCATGTGCCATGTCCGCACCCGGGATCCGAACCGGCGAATCCCAGGCTGCCAAAGAGGAATGTGCGAACTTAACCGCTGTGCCACTGGGCCGGCCCCTAAAATCAAATTTTAAATGTTGCCTCACTTGAGTCCATTATGATGGAATATATTGATTCTGGATAACTGATCCTCGCCTGTTATATCTAAGATATACCCAAAAGGGGATCTCACTGAATCTCAAAATTAAACCATGGGGTCACACACAAAATCTGGATTTTTTCCACCATTCTTTAGGGAAGAAAGGTTGTCGGTGGAGAAATTAAAATATACTGAACAAGTGCTATATGCGAAACACAGGGGGGTACTTTAGAATATTTTGTCACATTTAATTTACAAAACAACTCTGTTAACAACCATGTCAACTTACAGCTTGCACAGTCTGCAATTCTCCAGTTGTGTCCACATCAGCCCATTTTCTTCTTCAGCAACAGGCTCGGATCTACCTGTAGTTCTGTCTCCCCAACATCTACTCTGCCTCTAGTCATATCCACTTATGGTCCTGGAACCAACTCCAGACCTAATCTCACCCCCAACACAAAGCACGCTACATGAGCCAGAGCCAGATTAGTGAGAGCCGTGAGAGTGGTACTAACACACTGGGATTGTAGGTAACACAACGTGTTCATAAGAAAGCTGTTTCATGCAAGTACTTTCTGCCATTCGGGACTGTTGGGAAAGCATCTGTAAATTGTAAAAACCAGTATCAATATGTAATTACTTGTATCAAAAGGTCCTTTAAATGACCATGTTGTAAATATCAGCCACTACTGATAAACTGAACCAGGCTTGCCCATTACAATCTAAAATTAACTATGGAGACAAGAGAGAGAGATATTATAGCTATAAATCATATATTCCCTTATATAATTAAGTGCTGAAATCAAGTTCAAATAACAAGTTTCAAATATCACAGTTGCCAGTAAAAAACAAAGTGTGTATGATACAAAGTGTCACAACAAAGTTGTAACAGAGTCAAATTTAAAGTGAAATCTTTAAAATAGAGGCCATGAGGTCTGGTTCCCCAACAGTAGCATCAGAATCACCCAGGAACCTGTTAGAAACATAAACTCCAGGGCCCCTCAGCATCCTACTGAATCAGAAACTCATCATGGGGAAGGGAACCCGACATTCTGTTTTTTAACAAGGTCTGTACTAATTCTGAAGCAGGCTGAAGTTTGAGAACCACTGCTCTAAGAAGATAGGGACTCTCTTTCTTTTATTTGGTTTAGATATGTGTGTAGATGTATATGCCAAATAGACATGGGCACACCCTGGAAAACAAACGACAGCTCCCATCCGTTTCTTCTCATTGTCTGACCTTTAGACATAGATTGAAACATTTCCAATATAAGATAAAAACACATACTTACCAAGGGTTTTTCCTGCTGCAATTCTTGTCAAAAACTGACATATGTATATAGTTCTCAATTGACAAGCTGTTAAACTGGACAGTCCATGAATAATAGCTGAAAAAGAAAAGAGTGAATTTTATTAAAAAAAAAAAAAGGCAACTTGACAACATAACCCAGCAGTGCCTCTGTGTGGTTTGCTGAGTAATAGGTTACAAACATCATGCAAAAATTATCATAAATTTAGAGCTGTATGCTTTTATTTATAGACAATTTTGTAAGAATTAGAACAAAAAAGAGTACTTTTCTTGCAAAATAAAACTGATGTTTCATATGCAGAATAATAAATATTTAAAACTACTTTCATAGGTAGCAAAGATTTAGATCCAAACTGTAAAATGTATCAAATGACTAGCTGGAAGCTTATTTTAAACCTTAAAGCTCCTAATATTACAGGAAATATTTTATATTATTTCTGTTAAGGTTTCAGCTAAGTGAGAGTCTGTTCAGTTTAGAAAGCCTTATTTTAAAAATATATTTATTAATATTAACCTCCCAAATATTTGAAAGCACACCCAGATGTGATGCTAGGCAGTGAGTACATACAATGGTGAGTAAACCTTAATCCTGGACCTCAGTGAGTTTATTACCATGCAGCAAAGAAAGACAAATGACTGAACCACTAAAGCAAAAACATGGAGCTAGTATAACATTACCGCTAGCTGGAGGGAGGAGATGGCAGGGAAGGCTTCTCTGAGAAAATAATGTTTACAGTAAGACCTGAAGGTGTCACTGTTAGCACTATACTTCACCCAGGGCTTGGCTGCTGTATGTAAAAAGGTTAAATTAACTAGCAAACCAAAAAGCAGTAGGGCAGCCACCAAGCAGATAAGACAAAGATATTTTTTATATTTATTTCCTCAATTCTAAGATGCCATAATCTTACACTATACTAGAGATTATCTGGACCATATATAGGATTCAAAGAGGGCACAAAATTTATATAAAACAAACACAATTCATTCAATATTTACTGAACACCTACTGCTAGCCAACATTTGGGGCTGATGACTGAATGATAAGAGAGCCAGTCCCCGTCCCATAAAAGTGTTAGTCTGAGAAGACACAAAGTAAACAAAAAGTGATGCAAGTGACTAATTAAAATTTAATGAGTGCCACAAAGGGTAAGTCCGGTATAGGAGCCAAACAAAAGACCTAATCTATTCTAAGGAAGAAAGGCCGACCCCGTCTGTCTTCACCTGCCTATCCCATTTAGTCTGCTAAGCAATAACTGCAGATACCCTGCACACCACTGCACCCCTCTCTTCCTTTTACCTGGTAGGCAAAAACCAATGATCTACCTGGCTGAACCTGGCTATCAGCTTTCCCCATATCTCTAACCAAGTGCTGCTGGTGGAAAAATCCCTTAGGGAGGATCTAATGACTAGCGATATCAGCAACTACCTTCAAGCATCTATTATAATACAAGTACTACTCTAAGCACTTTGGACCAGTGGTTTTCACGTGGGGGTGATTCTGTCCCCTATGAGACATTTGACAAAGTCTGGAGACATTTTTGATTGTCATGAGCAGGAGGAGGTGCTGCTGGCACCTAGTGATTCAGGTCAGGGACACTGCGAAACATCCTACAAAGCAGTGGCGAACCCCCTTCCCACTCTCCTTGCATGCATACACAGAACAGAGTTACATGGCGCAAAATGTCAACAGTGCTGAGGTTGAGAAACCTTGCTTTATACTCATCAGTTCATTTGCTTCTCTCAACACCCCTATGATGCAGATACTATTATTAGCACCATTTTACAAATCAGGAAATTGAGGCACCAAGAGGGTAAATAACTTGCTTCAGTTCTTACAGCTATAAAGTAGCAAAGCCAGGAATCAAACTCAGACAATTTACTCTGGAACCCATGTAGGGGTTTTTTTTTCTTTTTCTTTTTTTTGCTGAGGAAGAGTCACCCTAAGCTAACATCCGCTGCCAATCTTCCTATTTTTGTATGTAAGCCACCACCACAGCATGGCCACTGACAGACGAATGGTGTACGTCAGCACTTGGGAACCAAACTCGGGACGTCAAAGCGGAACATGCTGAACTTAATCCCTAGGCCACTGGGGCTGGCCCTGGAGCCCACACTCTTAATCACTATCCTACACTGCTTCCCATGGCAGGAGACAGGTTAGGAATAACAGTCTGGAAAAGGCCTTATCTGAGATAAATGAGGTGTGAGAACAATTCTGTGTTGGAATAAAAGTGGTAAGAATTTTCTAGAAAGCATCAAGTTGTACATTTTTATAATATTGAAAAGTGTAGTAAAAGAAATTCTACAAAAGAGAAAAAGAAGTCTTTTCAGTCAAAAATGGGAACAGAGATAACACTGTGTTCACAATTTGCACGTCTGTCACTGATTAGCAGTGCAAACTGAAAAAGTTTACTCTCTCTGGGCTTCTGTCCTTGAGCTTAAAATAACAAAAGTAGCCTAGACTACTCTTTGGGTCTTGAGCTAGAACCTTGAAAGGGGTCTTTTTTCTTTTAAATAAACTTTATTTTTTAGAAGTTTTAAATTGATGGAATTACTGTGAAGATGGAGGGGTCCCACATACCCTCCACCTAGTGTCCTCCATTATCAACATCTTACATTAGTTTGGCCCCTGTTACATTAAGGAACCAATACAGACCCATTATTAATTAACGCCCCCCATTTATTCAGATTTCCTTAGTCTTCGCTTACGTCCTCCCGCTGCTGAGGACCCCATCCAGGGCACGACACTACATTCAGTTATCCCATCTCTTTAGGACTGTCTTGGCTACAACAGTTTCTCAAACTTTCCTTGGTTTTGATGACCTTGACAGTTTTGAGGTATTCTGTAGAACGTATCTCTATTGGGATTTGTCTAATGTTTTCCTCATGATTGGACCGGAGTTTTGGGGTTTTTGGAGGAAGATCACAGACGTAAAGTTCCATTTTTCGTCACATCCTATCAAGTGTACATACTACCAACTGTCAGTGTTGATGATCTTGATTACCTGGTGAGTAGCATCTGTCAGCATTCTCTACTGTGAAGTTACTCCCCCCCCACACTGTACTTTCAGAAGAAAGCCACTACCGCAGCCCACACTCAAGGAGTGGGGAGTACCCTCCACCTCCCTGAGAACAAAGTAGCTGCATAAATCACTTGGAATTCTTCTGCATGGAGACTTGTCTCTTCCTCCATTTATTTACTCCATCATTTACTTACAGCAGTATGGACTCATGGATGTTTATGTTATACTGTGGATTATAATTCAATACTACTTTGTTTTCTTGCTCGAGCTTTGGTCATCGGGAGCTCTTGCCGTTGGCTCCTGTGTCCCTTTCTACCCCACCACTGTGGGGTTTGGTTTTGCTTTGTTTTTAGCACTTCCTCATTTTCTGGCACAAGATGCTCCGGGTTTATCCTGCATACTTCCTGTTCCTGTCCTAGAAACAGGCCATTTCTCCAAAGAGCCCTGGTTCCCTGTGGTGGAGGAGAGGCTTAGAGACCAAGACTCCAGCGCTACGTGAACTTGCACATTGCTTCCACGCACTTCAATCTGACACAACAAGGAAGTCTGAGCCTGCTAACCGTGTCTGTGTACGTACAGAAATACGCACATGTATTTCTATATGTAACCATCTGTACTTATATTAAGCTAAACAGGAGTTCATAGTGATGTTTCCAACTCAAATTCATCACCACACAGATAATTCTAGCCTGCTCCACAAAGAGGACTTTTTAATAATCCTAATTAAGGTGAATTGGCTTCATTTCCCGAATTAATTTTCTAATTAATGTTAATTAACCACAGCTCTAGTGTTATCTGTGACAACGTTAGAGGAAAGGTTCTCGAGTTGGAAGATAAGGCTTGGGTCTGGAATACCTCTTGGAACCTATCAATTCTCCAGGTTGCTTAACTAGTTCGCTCTAAGATTATTTGCCTAACTCAGGGGGTTACCCGAAGGCGAAACATGTCAACACGTTTCCTAAAATAGATAAATTTCTATTAAATACTAACTTGGCGTTGCATTCAGCTGCAGTAAATCGAGTGCCGACTCTGAAATAAACACCAGAGCATCTTTCTGGCATCATTCAAACAGCCAGGCTGGTCCTCCCTATGGGTCTAGTCTCTGTCCATCACTTCCAGGCCCTCCCGTCCAGGCAGCAGGTTTCACCGACAACGGCTTTTATCCTGAAGCCTGTACCGAGCAAGCGGGCCAAACGGGGTTTAAATACGTGGCTCACAAATACACAGAAAACACTTGGAGGCCATAGTGACGGCTGAATCAATGCCATTACAGGAATAACTGAGTCAAAAGAACAAATAGAAGCGCCAAAGGAGATAAAAGGAATTGGACACCGCGTTCGGGGCAATTTAGCACATTTTAACTCATTTCATCCCGCAGCAACTCTAAACGGGGGTCTCATGCTCATTTCACCGAAGAGAAAAACTGAGGCGCCGGGAACAGAGGGAGGCGGGACTCGAACCGACGTACCCTGGGGGCCCGGTCCCCGCTCTCCCGCCCGGCTGCCCCGCGCTCACCCTCGGCGCTGTCGCGGGTCCGGTGGAAGTCCTCGGAGCGGCCGTCGCGGAAGGCCCGGCACAGAGAGAGGCAGAGGAAATCGAGCATCCAGCCGGCCGCCACCGCCTCGGCCTCGGCCACCAGCTCGGCGTCCTCCTCGGCCTCGGGGGCTCCCACCTGCACCTGGCACTCGAACAGCTCCTGGCACTCGAACTGCTCCTGGTCGTCCCTCGCCATCGCCGCCGCCCGCTCCTCCGGGGGCTCCGCATCCACCCCGTCCGCGCGTCCCCGCGGGCTCGAAGCGGCTGAGGAGCTACCCTCCGCCATATTAAAGCGGTCGCGCGAGTTCCGTTCCTTCGGGCGCCGAGCGACGATTGGCTCGCGCTGGCGGGCGCGGGGCGGTGCCGCGGGGGCGTAGCTTCCGCCGGCGGGAAACCACCAATCACACCGCCGGGATGGGCGAGCGGCTCGAGCCTGGCTTCTGATTGGCCAAGACCTGCTCCCGCCTCTGGACATTGAATTCCCCGCCACGCGGCCCGGCTTTGTTGGTAAACCGGCCAACTCCAGACCGCGCGGGGAGGGAGGTTACGGAGTGAGGCGGCTGCCTTCCGCTCGTGCTAAAATGCAGCAGTGACTGGAAGGACGACACGGTTAGTTAAAATGGAAATGCCTTTTACCTACAGTGTACTTCAAAAAGAGAGAGGTTATAGAACTTGTCACTAAGCGTGACACTTTAGACCGTAGTATTCACCTAAAGTTGCTGCGCGATCACGAACCAAAAGTGTCCCAACGGACTTAACTCCGTGCTTCTCCAACCTTAACCCGAGTCAGAATCAGCCAGGGGGCTTGTTAAAGCACAAATTGTTGGGCTCCAGCCCCAGAGCTTCTGTTCTGTAGGTCTGGACAGGGTTCCTTCAATTTGCAAGTCTAACAAGTTCCCAGGTAAAGCTGAGGCTGTTTGGGGATCACATTTTGAAAATCGCTGCTCTAGAAAGAGTGTATTACTATGGAAATGAATTTCAATCAGGGTGACAAATAAAAATGGCAAGCAATAGGATATATTGGAGAATATGAGGAAGCCATTTGGTATAAACCTAATTCGGCCTGACCTTGTCTTTCCAAAAGGGCCTGACCCTGGCTGTTGAGCATGTATTGTATATCTGCTTTAGATATTCCCTATGGCAAGAACAAAGGCCCTTGAGATAAAGGTGCAACTTCCCTCCCCCCCCAACGTTGGCATCTCCTTAAGGATTAAGCATCTTTCCTTAGGCTAGAAACTGATTGCTGCGCTCACCTGTGACGGCCCAGCTCTAGACAATGGACTTGCCTCCTGCTACGCCCACCAAGATAGCAGACCCACTACCTGCTGTGTCCATCAAGCGCTGTGCTCACAGGGCAGTCTTGTGACTATTGTGGGAGGGACATTTCAATCTTATGTGAAACGTCCTGTTTGGGGGTATATAACCACCTGTATACCTCACTTCTTTGGTGCCCTTTCTTCCTTCGGGAAGAAAGGCCCCAGGCCATGGTACTCAGATTTCAGCTCAGAATAAACTCACCCAAGTTTTCATTTATAGATTGGTTATGGATTATTCTCGTCGACAAGGGTTTGAAATAGACTATAGAATGCAGCTTGTACGACAATGAGTGAATGTTTGTTTTGAACTTTGAAACTTACCTTAGAGCAGAAGAGGGAATTCTGGGGGAGAAGGGGTTTGTTTCTCTATGTGGGTGATAGTTACATCAGAGTATTCACTTTGTGAAAATTCATTGAACATAACTTATGCACTTTCAATATGTGCGTCAGAATTGAATAAAAAGTTTACTTTAAAAACCTTTCGGTTTATAACACATCCAATTTCATCAAAGCCTTTATGTGTTCTGATTTTACACATTTATTATTGCTTTAAGGCGGTAGGTTAAACGCTGAGTTATTAAAGCACTATATTATAGCTGTTAAGAATGCCTAGGTTAGGGGCCCAAAGCCAAGTTGATAAGTTGGGGGGCTCCACTTCGCTGGCTGGGTTTGCCAGTTCAGGTCCTGGGCACGGACATAAGCATTGCTTGTCAAGTGATGCTGTGGCAGTGTCCCATATAGAAGAACTAGAAGGACCTACAACTATGACATCCAACTATTTACTGGGGCTTTGGGGAGAAAAGGAAGATTGGCAACAGATGTTAGCTCAGGGCCAATCTTCAAAAAAAAAAAAAAAAGAATGGCTAGGTTGGAACATCCCTCACTGGCTGTGTGATCTTGAATAAATTATGTCTCGGTTTTCTTGTCTGTATATTGGGGATAATCATAATACCTCATCATAGAATTGTTGGGGAGATTAAAGGGCTTAAAAAATGTAGAGTTTAGAAGGAATCCAGGTGCATAGAAGTGCTCAATTAATATTAGCTAGAAAAGCAGGACATTTGTGCTACCTGGAAAGAGGGTGATGAGTCAGAAGGGATCACTCCTTCAGGCTCTAACAGTCCCATTGACAGTAAGTCCTGTTTGCAAACAGTACAGGGGAATAGGGTCTAAGGAAATAAGGGGTAAGATACATTATGAACAGCCAACAAATCCCAGGTTTCCAAATTGAAACCTTTTTTGTCCTGCAAGGCTCTCAGATGAGGTCTGCTTCTTCTTCCTTTCCTCCAGTTCTCCTCCTTGTCTCCCCAGAAGGGAGTTCAGGGTTATCTTAGGTATATCAACCGATTTATTCAA